>NW_005871424.1:583679-608767 GCF_000147115.1 Myotis lucifugus | reverse complement strand
TGAACTTGACCCTAGGAGCAAAAGTGTCCCTCTCAAGGAGATCCTGCTCTTACTCCCCACAGGGGGCTTGATAACCTTTTTTGAGTATAATTCGATTGGAAAAGGTGATGTGAGATCATGGATACCCTCTCCAGAGATGTTTGAGGGGCTGAGAGAGAGACAACATACCGTATGTGTAATACTGTGTTTCATTGACTCTAAGACACCGTCAGTTAAAAATGTACAATTATTTTAGAAAGTTTGGAGTATAGAGATGATCCTCATCTCTAACAGGAAACCCACACATAAAGAGGGAACAAAAGGGCCTCCCTCTCAGTGTAAAAGTAAAGACGTAGACCTGCCATGCATAAAAGAATGCCAGGCAAATGTGCACGTCTCAACCTTGATGCTGGATGGAGGGAAGAAAAAAAATTCTCCCGGGAATCTGTCCCTATAAAAGGCCACTCCTGGCACTTACATGCTAACAGCCTCTACTCTTACAGGGTAAGAGCAACAACCTAGATCGGACCCCTAAAAACACCCACTACATTTTATACTCAATTTATCGAGTTCCTAGATCCTCTCGAAGCTTACCTGTGGGTCCCTTGTGTGATCAAAGTCCCCAGGTTAAAAAGTGCTATTTTTCTAAAGGTAAGAGAAGACCCAGTGGATACTACAGAGCAAACGTTAAAAGTAAGGCAGTTCTGAAACCAAACCTTTCCATTCACAGAGAAGCCCGTGAACACAAAGTTGATGTCCCCGCCCTTCGTGCAGATGTCATTGACGCCATCCACATAGAGCTCCACGCTCGTTGGTTCTGAGGGATGAAGATGGGAATGGGGTACAAGACACGAAGAAGTTTAGCTCTGGGAAATTGTCTAGATAAAATGCAATTTACTGGTTAACTTTCACTTTATTTATTCTTGAGCACTTAATATAGTCGCATGGTTCAAAATCCAAAGGTATAAAAGGCAGGCAGGGAAAGTCTCTCTCCCACCCTTCTTCCCTGGACGCTCAGTTTCCTGCCCCTGAGGGAACCAGTGTTTAGAGGATAATATATTCTTGTAACAGTCTTTCAGCCGAGTTGTATCTCAGAGTCCCATGGAAAATTCAGTGAGCACCAACCAGCTTTATTCACTGAATGTTTACCACAGGCCAGGCACTGAGCTAAGGGCATTTAATTCTCAAAACTACTGTAAGAGGTAGGTAGTAACATTTACAATTGATTGAGGGGTAAACGGAGGCATGGGAAGGTTAATGGATCTCTCAAAGTCACAGCACTTGTGAGTTACAGGACCCCAATTCAAGCCCCAAAAATCTGGTTCCAGTTCTGTTCCCTGACCAAGTACATGGGTTCAACCATATTAAACCAGGGCCATAAGCTCCAATGCCCCCAGAGAGCAAATGGGTAAGTAGTAAGCAGGCAGGCCAAGTGGGGACTATGTGAATGGCTCGATCCCCAATAGGGGGTGTGCAGGAGGCAGCCAATCGATGATTCTCTCTCATCATTGATGTTTTTCTCTCTCTTTCCCTCTCCCTTCCTCTTTCTGAAATCAAGAAAAATATATTTAAAAAAATAATTTAGAACAAAAAATTACACACAAACACACAGGTGAAGATGCCAATAAAAAATGGACAGAAGCATTGAACAGGTACCTCACAAAAGAGAATATCCAAATGGCCAATAAACATAAAAAGTGTTCAACCTCGCCCTAGCTGGTTTGGTTCAGTGGACAGAGCATTGACCTGCGGACTGAAGGGTCCCGGGTTCAATTCCAGTCAAGGGCACATGCCCAGATTGTAGGCTCAATCTCCAGTAGGGGGCGTGCAGGAGGGAGCCAATCAATGATTCTCTCTCATCTTTGATGTTTCTATCTCTCTCTCCCTCTCCCTGTCTTTCTGAAATCAATATATATTTTAAAAGTGTTCAACCTCATTGACCATTGAGGACAATCAAATCAAAATCACAATGGATACCACCACATCCCCACCAGAATGGCCAAAATGAAACAGACGGACTGTGCCACGTGCTGGTGAGAACGTGGAGCAACTGGGACCCTTACACACTGTTGGGAGAGGAGAAATTGCTATATCTACTTTCCATGTTTCGCCATATCTACTAGAGCTGAGCACGTAAAAATTCTATTGCCCAGTAATTTCATTTCTGGTATATACTCAATAGAAATGCAAACACACGTATCAAAAGATATGTACAAAGATGTTTGCAGGAATACTATTCTTATGGCCCAAATCGGGAAGCAAACCAAATGTCCATCAAAAGTAGAAGGGATAAATCACTTCACATTCATATAGTAAAAGAATGAAAAGCTATACATAATACAAATAAATTTCATGAACTATGTTGAAAGAAACCAGATACAAAAAAATGTGTGGTTCCATTCTTATCAAGTTCAAAACAATCTATACTAGTAATTTGAGGTCAGGGTGGTGGTCCACCTGGGGGGAGGGGTGGGGTGGAGCAGTTAAAGAGTGCCTATGGGTACTGATAAAGTTCATCTCATTGTCTGGGTGGCAGTTACATGGAGTTCAGTTTGTGAAAATTCCTGAAAGTATGTTATAATTCAATAAAAAAATTTAAAAGCTTATCAAAAAGAAAAAGCATTGACAGGTAGGGAGGGGGCGCCAACTCCAACTGGCTGCCAATCTGTGACCTCTGCTTTAGCCATCAGTTGGGTTTGATTCCCCCTGACTCCCCAGCTTCTAGAATGCACCAGCCAGGTGCCCCCGAGTTTGAAATGGAAAAGAACTTTCCCACAGAGCCAAATTAGCTACCTGAGCTTCCCTTCACCTGTTATGATGGCAGGGACGCAATTCTTCCTTGTCTAACTCGCAAGGCAGCCAGGCGGAAACAACCACGGCCCCCCACTCCTATCCCTAAGCTATAGAACTGGGATCACGCACATCTGCCATAGCGAAAAGTCAACAGTGTCTCTTCTCCAAATCATCAGCCAGCTCCAAGCAGAACCCTCTATTCTGAAGGACCGTTTTTAAGTATCGCCTAATTACCTGCTAATGATGTGCCAACCATTCTGAACACATAAATATATTGGCCAATTAATCCTCCAGGTCGCCTGTGAGGCAGGTGCTTTTACTCTCCTGGCCCGTTAGAGAGGAGGCGGACACGGAAACAGGGGAAGTAACTTGTCCAAGGTCATCACAGAGCTGGCAAGGCCCAAGGCTGCCAGATCTTCTGATCTCTTAAGAGAAGTAGAACTAGACTTTTATGTCCAAAAAAAGAGAAAGAATAGTAACACTGAGGGAGCTAAGAAAGAAGCCATCCTGGGACAAAAACAAAGTCCCCGATTCTGACCTCTATATATAATCCTACTGCCACTTAATGAATGAAACGGCTACAGTAGAGTTTCCTGAGAAAGGTACTAGAAAAAATGTCTATTCTAAGAAAGATGACAAAAAACCTCCAGGTAGATCTAAGGTACCAATCTATCCTAAAGTGAAAAGGCAAGGGACCCGCTTCTACACTAGAAATGAATCCTCAGTATTGTAGCAATCGATGCACTCTAGCAACTTAAATTAATAGTCAACATATAATCTAATCATTTGCAGAGTATTATCAGGTTATTCAATTAACTTACCAAAACTCCACCCTAGGGGAGGCTCAATCTTCAGAATAAAATCTCCCTAAGAGAGGGGGGAAAAAGTAAAAGGATTGAGAATTGATGACCCTTCAACTAGCTTAACTTAGTTTAGTGCTACCACTTAATCTAGAATTTTTACACAGAAAATGAAATTCCAAGCATAAACTGAAGCCAATCACCAGAAGTTCCCATCCAACTAATCAGACACCATGTTAAAGCCCCAGGGAGAATCCTAAAGATACCATATTCTGCCACTCCTTGTTTTTAGATACCAAACATACTATTAATGAATCTATTAACCCCACATATGCCAGGGTCAGCACAAGAACTAAAGTCATTTCTTAACACTATATTTTACTCATACACCTTGGTTTCTTGAGATTGTTTTAATAGTTTAAAAAGATAAAATAAAATAAATTTAAAAAGATTTCAAGACCCAGCTAATCCACCTCTAGCAATCAATTTTATGGACAAGGTGGGGCAAAAGTGGGTTTACAGTTGCGAATCTGAGAAACACAGAGCTTATTCTTGTCTTATTTATTAATTATTGTATTATTTTCTACAGACTACATTGGAGGTTGGGGGTGGAGTTGGGGGAGGGGACAGGAAGAGATTAACTAAAGAACATATATGCATATATGCATAACCCATGGACACAGACAACAGCATGAGGAAGGACTGGGGTGAGGCAGGGGTTAGGTGGAGGAAGGCAAAAATGGAGAAAATGGGAGATATCTGTAATATTGTCAACAATAAAATGAAATTGTAAAAAAGGAGTGTAAAAAAAATAAGGCACTAGATCTATACATGCTAATGTTGAAAGGAACCAAGATATTACCATAGGAAAAACAATCAAATCACATAGTGATTCCTACGGTTCAATTTCATTTGTCTTTTTTTAAAAAATCAAAATCAAGAAAAAGCAGCCTATTATATTAGGATACACACCAAAACTTTTTTCAAAGGTTACCACTACACAATCTGGGGGATAAAATATAAAATTTACTTCAAGCATTTCAAAGACCTTGATTTTTTTTTTTCACAGAGCTCGTTAAGTTTGCATATTACTTACCTAATTTTCTTAAAGCAACATTTTAAGCTGCTTGCAAATAAAGGGTTCTATTAAACCAGGGTTTCTCGGCCTTAATACTGCTGACATTTGTCTGTCCTGTGCAGCATGATGGGACGTTTCGCTTCCTTCCAGGCCTCTACTCACTAGAGAACTGTAGCACTCCCCCGCCTCTACAGTTGTAACCACCAAACATGTCTCTATACATTGCCAACTGTCTCTGAAGACTTTGAGAAACACGACATTCAATCAAACCATCCAGAAGCTCTCTCCTCCAGAATTTGGCCGGAAGTGTCACATTCCACTTATAATTCACGAAACAGCTGAGCATGCGCTTTTGTGGGAAAGGCCATTCTCCTGGTTAGCACAGCCCTGCGGGCCACACCACTTCCCATTATAAAAGACTAAATCGCTCTGCCCTCTTACCTTATCATACAAGGGGATCATAAAGTAACCATTGTTAGGGGCACAGTCTGTCTGGTATTTCAAAGTCCCATGCTTGGTGTACAACTTTATCTGAAAGAAAGGAAAGAGAAGTCACAATATCACCTTTGAGAATTAGCCATGTACCAGTACATTATGCCTGAATGGATTCAGTCAATGCATTTGCTGAGGACCTACTATATGCTGCTGTGAGCACTGGGCATGCAGGAGAGAAATAAGTACCCCCAAAATAATGTGATTCCATACTTTTTAGGTTAGAAACCATCTGAAGTCTAACACAAAAGTTCTATTTTCCAATGCTTTTTTAATTTTAATGACTGTTTCTATGTTGCTTCCTAGGTCTAAAATGTTCAAACTTGCTGTTAGTAAGGTGCTTGTTAAAAGCAATTCCTGCCCAACCAGAATGGCTCAGTAGTTGAGCATCGACCTATGAACCAGGAGGTCACAGTTCGATTCCCGATCAGGGCACATGCCTGGGTTGATCCCCAGTAGGAGGTGCACAGGAGGCAGCCAATCAATGATTCTCTCTCATCAGTGATGTTTCTACTTCTCTCCCCCTCTCCTTCATTTCTGAAATCAATAATAAAAAATTTTTTTAAAAAGCAATTCCTGAGCCCCACTTGTGTTCCTAAACTAGGTTTGAGAGGTCAGGCCAGGGAATCTTTATTATTAACCCCAAATGATTCCCAATACTTGTAGTAACACTCATCTAGAAATTTTTAATTTTCTTTTATTTTCATTCTCAGGACAAAAACATATCAAAAGACATTTAATATATATCCTCTCCTCAGGACTCACTAAAACTCTTGCATCCTGAGCTTCCCAGACACACATTTAGATGCTCAAGTAACACCTGAGTCTCCCACATGCTGTGTGACCTTGGGCAACTCATTTGCCCTCCTGAGATCCTTTGTTTCCTCGCGGTGGCTGCTCAGATTCACAGCTCTGCATAGTAAGCACCTGGCACAGAGTATGGACTTAAAAAAAAAAAAGTAGCCTGCATTACTGTTTCTGTTACTATTTTACTATATTACTATGTTGTATTACTAACATCTCTCAGAAGAAAAAAAGCAATGTGGTGTGTCATTAGCAGGGCAGAGGCTGGATTCAAAAAAGATTTCCTAAACCTACCTGCATGGATCAACCACTCTGAGCCTCAGTTTCTACATCTTGTAACAGGAAGCAGTTGGATTTCACCTCCAAAATGTTACTGCTGTGACCATGATATGGAAGTAACAATTGTGTCATACCAGCTAAGATGTAAAAAGCAGCGAACTCACAACATGTACACTTGGGAAAGGAACAGAGTTAATTTGGGCTTGTAAGTGCCTGATGGGTGTGACCACAGCTTACCCTCCACAGCGCCTGGGACAATGTCTTTAGTGTAGGTACTCAATAAACACTCACTGAGTCTGTTTACAGGCCATGAAGAAAATCAGATGCACAAACTTAAAGCAGGGGTTGAAAAACCACCTGCCCAGAGGGGCCAGGGAAGCAACGGCAAGGGCATGCATGTAAAGGGAGACAGATCACTACTCAACCCAAACCACGGTTTGCAACCCAAAGATCAGCTGGTTTTCCAGAGAAATCAGGAATCCAGTTTTTAAAATGAAATCTCCTGATTGTCAGAGTATCAGCAACCAATATTATTTTTCTTTTGTAGGGATTTTTGTCTGTTGTGTTTACTATACTGCTATATCCCCACCCTGGACAGTTTCAGTACAAGCAGGGGCTCACGCCATAGTTACTGACTGAATGCTTATGATGGAAAAACACACAGAAGGGAAGAAGGCTAGGAAAGAGTAAAAGTAGTTTTATTAGGAGACAGAAAATACAATCAAGAAATTATTGTGAAACATCTTGATTATTTGCATTGTCTTTCATTAAGTACAGATCAGGACACAGGATGACAATATACATTACACATATGAAATGTCTGATTTCATAATCAGATATTATGAAAGAACAAATGTGTCAGACCATCTGGATAGGCAGCCTTGGGCTCACGGAGCACACTTAATACTAGGTCACAATACCTGCCCGGCTCTCAAGGTCACTATTGTGTTTGGGGTGGGAGTGTCCCTAACTGCCTTCACTTTCCTCCCAGAGTCCCAGGAAACTACAAGCTACAAAAAAGCCTATCCAGGCAGCTTCTGAAATGCCCCGTGCCCACACACTGCAAGCAATCTAGGAGGTGGCATAGGTACCCAGCTGACCCTCGGAGCCCTGCCCCTGCCAGTGGGTAGAGCCTTTGATTAAACACCCAACTTCTTAAAATCAAAAATGGTGGAGAAGCCACAGACTGAGGGGCCTGAAAGGTGATAACTGATGATCTTCTTTAGGAAATATATGGCACCAGGTCCTGCTGCTTCTCTCACACCATCTACAGGAATAAATTGGCACTTGGGGCAAGGCCAGGTCAAAGAGCAAGTGGGGCATGGCATCGGCTTCCTCCCCCTGCCCCAATCCTCAGCAACCTTTGCAGAACACCAGCTTACCCTTCACCACAGCCCTGCAGCTGCCAGCCCCGGGGAGGCTCCAATGTGCTTTCAGGCAGCCTTTGGAGTCTCAGTCCTCAGCCCCTTCTTTTTTGGCATCTTTTTGGTTTGTTTTTTTTTTCTTTTTCTCTTTTAAATCCTTATCTTCTGCCCCATCATCAATAACCTAAAACAGAAGCCACCCTTCCCTTGGGTCCCTGCCCACTCACCCTGACAAGTGACTTTCTATCCCTACTTCCTCATCACAAAGCTTTCTGGGCCATAATTCCAATGGACTGATCATCATCTGCCTAGGGCTTTGCAACTTAATAAAAAGACTTCTGCACGAATCTCTAGTGTAATTCCAATAACTACCCAGTATGGCAATCAGGATAGCACAGAGTCCCAAGGGGGTAAGCAAAGGGGGGCAGGGATTAAATATACAGATTCCCAGCTCCAGAGATGCCAACAGAGATCTACTGGATCAGGATCTCTGGGATGGGAACTGCTGCTCTTTAAACGCATCCCAGTGAGCTTTGGGGGGGGGGGGGGGGTTAGTGGAATAGAACTTTTGGGGGCACTGTGTTGTGGAGTTTGGGGGTAAGACTTGTGGTCTCTAGGTTCTGGAATATGGCTTCTGGGAAATCTGAGTTTCAGGGGGTCCGAGTTTTGAGGACCTGGGTCCTGCTGAGACTGGGTGTTGGGAGATCGGGCCTAGATGCTGGGGACAGTCTGGGTTCTGGATTACCTTGACTCTGCATGCTGGGAGCTGGAGTTTGGGCTTTCAAGAATCTGGGGGCCTTGGTTTGGAGGACCCTTGGTTTTGAGTGATCTGGTACAAGTTATGCACCACCATCACCAGAAATGTCCCTCACACCCTTGCGCACGCGGGTTCTGGCCCCCACCCCGCCTGCAGAGCCGGCCCCTCGGGAGGAACCTCCACTCCAGCGCGTCCCGGAAGGCGGAGGGCCCCGCGGCAAGTGGCGCCTTTAAAGGGGAAAGGACTCCGGGGACGAGGGGCTGGTGGCAACCGTTCGGTGTCAGAGGAGAGACCACCGCGGCCCAGAGAGGTTGAGTAACCGGCCCAGGGTCACACAGCGAGCTCCGGCCGGGCCGCGGGGCGAGCGCTCACCTCGATGAGCGAGTAGTTGATCTCCACGTCCGACTTGACGAAGCCCCCGCAGCCCACCACGATGTCCTCGGAGCCGCGCGCCGGTCCCACGCCGCTCAGCAGCAGCACCACGGTGGCAGCCACCACCGCGGGCCCCGGCGGCCCCACGCCCCGGCACAACCGCATGGCCCGGCCTCCGCCGCCCGACCCTTCGCAGAGGTCCCCGTCCCGCTCCTCACACCGCACGCTGCCCGCTGCTTCCTCCTCGGCCGGTGGCTGACAGCCCAAGCCCCGCCCCGCCGCCACCGCGCGTGCGCGCTCCGACCCCGGCCCACGCCCCCAGGCAAGATGACTCCCGCGCATGCTCAACACCAAAAAGAGGTCATGTGTGCCCTCTGGAGGCCTGGAGGACTCCGCACACCGTCTGACAGGTGCAGTTGCAAGGCGTGTGAGTATAGGCACAAATTCCAAAGAATTCTACTTTGGAATTCAGTATCCCTGAAACTGGAAAGGACCAGAGACTATTAATAGAAATAGTGTTCAACAATTTTCCCAAATATTTCGCAGGTTTTATATATATATATATATATATATATATATATATCTATCTCAAAAACCAAATTAGAAATTTGTATAAGTTGGTGCATTTTTCCATGATAAATGATAAATGACCAGTAAGTATTTTTAAAGCAAAACATAGGTCATTTAAGTTCAGCACAACACTTAAAATATATTTATATTTATATTTTATTTTAATCCAAGCTCTAATAACATTTGCATAGAAACAAATTTTGAGGGTTTTTTCCCATATGCAGTTTAATTTACTTTGAATTAACTCTGTAAGATGAAACATGATTTGTCTGAAAAGTAATTTAGATTCAGAACGTTGTATTTTGTCCTAAGATTGGATAGATAGTATAACATAGATTGAATTTAACTGCAGGTCACCACATAGAAATAGACAAAAATTGCTTTTTCTGACCTGACACTTTTGGAAATCTTCCATTTTGCTCCTAAAACAAAATCAAGTGCTTTATTTTGATAGTTTTTATATTTTGTTTATAACATGCATCCCTGGTCTGTCTTGGCAAATCACCAAGGGTTGAAAAACCACCAATTAGAAAATACTGGCCTATGGAACCTTCTCGTCTTACAGAATGAGAAACTGAGGCTCAGAGAGGGAAAGGGACTTGTCTAGGGCTCTCTGCAGGCAGCCATGTGATGTTCAGAGTGCTGGAAAGTAGGTTTGGAGGTGCCCAAGTTCTGTCCCTGGCTCATAGATATTCTCTATGTTCATCCTGCCTTCCTGACCATTCCCCCTCGAATGTCTACCATTCCCCTCAAATTCATCTTCAAATATATACACAGAAATAAAGGACTAGGGCTGTGGCAATGCCAATTAGAGAGGGGGTTGCAGGCAGAGGGAGCTCAAGCCTCTCCCAAATTTCCAACAGCCTCCACCAAAACCACCGCACATACACAGACATAGTGTAAGTGTAAACCGCAGACCTGCCACACTCAGCTCCAATGCCGGAGGCTGGTCCATCCTTGTTGCTTGACACAGTCGCTACAGGGAAGAAACATATGTTTCAAGGGACCTGGCATACTGTTCTTAATATGTTTGCTCCCCTTCTTAGCGCTATGAGGGCTACCTCCCCGAGAAAGGTTGTTTACCCAGGTGGGGATTTTTCCCTGGAGTTAGGGATTAACAGGACTAAGGAAGGGAATAAATCAATAAAACCCCTTAACTAAGTGCCAGGCAGGTAGTTAATCACCTTAACTACGAACAATCATGCTTAAACTACATAATCTTTACTTAGGATAATCTCCTTCAGTTACTTCCTTGTAGCTTAACAGAACAGTAGAGTAGTGACCTTGGAATGGAGATAACACCTTTGGAATAGAATGGATAGGATTAAACTCAACAGAACTAGATGGAGATGGGATTTTTGGCAAAGGTCAGATAAGAAACTATGGACAGGAAACAAGGAACTGTAGAAGGTCAAGGGAGGACCCAAAACATACCATGATGTGATTATAGAAGCATGCTTATAGGATCAAATGGTATAAATACAGATGTAACAGGAGAATAAAGAGAGAACCTGGCTATGCTGATCATCTGAACACTGTCTCCGTGTCCCTCATTCTTCGCCAACTCCGTCCACACCTTTGGGAACCCCTGGACCGCTGGGGCCGGACCCCGGCACTCCAAGACAGATCCTTGGGTTCTTTGTGTCCCTGCTTTCCCAGAAGACCCAGACAGGAGGATGGCTGAAGGCAAAACAAAAAAAGAAAGGGGGTTGGGGGCGGGGGGAGAAGGCCAGGGGAACCCATGTGGTTGAGGTCCTGCAGGAAGCAGGAGAGAAGATGAGGTCAAGAGCCTGAGAAGTAACAAGGCAGCGTGGAGAGAGCAGAGGATTTTCATCCTGCACCCAAACCGAGCATCTGTGCTTATCTGTCTGAAAAAGCTGAGCATTTCCGTCCTATCCTGAAAAGAATGCGTGCTCATTGCAGAAAGAAAGGAAATCGAAAAGGAAAGAAAAAAAAAGAAAATTGGGATTCCCATAATGCTGCTTTAGTGCACTTCCATCTCTTTATTTAAGCATATAGGCCACGTAGAACCATTTCCAAAAAGAACTCGTGGCTGAGGACACACCTTGCTTTAAGTTGCAGAAGAAGGTAAATGACATGACTTTCCCACTTTCTCCAACTTCAGCATATACTTTTTCTTTTCAGGATCAGAGCCTATTCTAGACTATGATCTCTTTTTCACTTAGCATTTTGCAACCATCTTTCCAAATTAATATATTTCTGCAACGGCTCTTTAAACCACTACGTAATAACCTATGAGTGAAATAATAATACTAATGCTAATAATAGCTAACTTGCTGAGCACCTATGTGTGCCTGGCACAGTGCTGAACTCTTTACTAGTCATCGTCTTAGAATCTCCCCACTACCCTGGAAGTCCATCCCTACGGATGAGAAGACGGCAGCTGAATCAGACGGCTCCCCCACACACCCCAGTTGTTGGACTCTTAGCATGTGCACACCTGTTAGGTTCTTTCATTGGGATCAATTCCTGGAATTGCAGTTCCACAGTATTCAGGAAGTTCGGGGTGACACTTTTTGCGGGGGCCTGGAGGGTTATCTGGAGGTGCCACTGCACTTTCTGGAGCTGGGGGATCCCCTCCCCAGGAGCCCGTTGGGGCCTCTCTCAGCCTCTTTTCATCCCTTCTTGCTCCACCCCCGCCATGAGGCTGGACCTTGCCCGGTGCTTCGCAATCCGGGGCTGGAATCCAGGCCAGGCCTGCCGGGCTCCGCCCCTTCCCGGTCTAGGAGCCCCGCCAAGGGGGCTGCCAGGGACTGACCTACAGACCCACGGACAGACAGACGGAAAGACTGTGCTGATGGCTGCGCAGGGAGAGCCCAGCGTGGGACCAGGAGTGAGTGTCCCCCGACAGCCCCACGCCCCTTTTCCCGGTTTGGTAGACCTCCCAGGAGGTATAGTTCTGGGGAGGGGAGATACCCCAAAATTACTAGGCTGGATGAACACGCAGGGGAGGGCGAACCCGTTTAACCAAGGCCCGTGTCCCGAGAGAGCCCGAGGCACACGGTTTACTGAGCCTCAGACTCCCTGACGTGACTAGTAGTAGTCATCATCATCATATGTATAAGTCTATCAGCTAGTGGAGTGGAGTTCATGGGATGGCAGTAAAGGTCACAAAAATCTCACGATTTCAGGGGCTGGTAGGTAAGGCAAAAATAACAGCTGATGTTTAAATGAGGGCCTTCTTTGTGCCCAGCATCTTAGAGATGGATTCTCTTATCATCCCCCCTTTGCAGGGAAGGAAACTGAGGCACAGGGAGGTTGCAGTTTACAGAGCTGGTGAGTGGTGAATCCCGGAGGAGTCAAGATTACCAGAAGGGAGGGAGATGGGGGCCGTTAATACAGCAGGGAGAAAACTAAAGAGGCCATGTTCTGTAACCTTCATATTCAAACTTCTTCTAGCGTGAGAGAAGGCCAGGGGCCAGGATAAGGATCACAAACTGAGAACAAAGTTTGGGGTCAGTGGCGTCAGCTCTGTCGCTCCTTGTTTGTGTGAGTCCAAAGAAGCCTGTTCCCTCTCAGTGCCTCAATTTCCAGGTCTGTGAAATGGGGGCAGTGACACCTACATCCTAGGGTTGTGATAAAGGTTAAGTGACAGTCCGTACCCAACACTTTTCAGGGAGCTCAGGTCTCCTAGACTCCCAGACCCAACCACGTGGGTTCAAATCCTAGCACCACCACTTTCCAGCTCGGTGACATCAACCAAGTTACTCAACCTCTCTGGGCCTCCGCTTCCTCATGTGCAAAATCAGTGTGATCATTGCATCTACCTGATAGGGTTGCTGCTAGGGTTAAAGGAGTTGAGAATTATAAGGTATTCCAAAGAGTGTTTGGCATGTTTTCATATAAATGTCAGGGCTCCAAAAAGTCGCCTGGCCCCTCAGCAGGTGAATTTAGGACCCCTGTGCTGTACCATCATAAAAGTCGCCCTGGTGTTCCCTCAGGTCTGGAACCAGACGGAGCCTGAGCCCGCTGCTGACCGCCTACTAAGCCTTTGCTTCCTGAAAACGGCAGGGGCCTGGGTGCCCCCCATGTACCTCTGGGCCCTTGGCCCCATCTACCTCCTCTATATCCACCGCCATGACAAGGGCTACCTCCGCATGTCCTCCCTGTTCAAGACCAAAATGGTAGCTACTGCCTCTGGGAGCCTGGAACCAGACAATGGTTGGGGGGCGGGGGAGGAGCAGGCTGGAACCTGGCAGAGACCCCGCAGCGGACACTCCTCCCATCAAGAAGCACATGGGGTGGGGACAAGAAGGGAACTTAACCAAACAGAGCAACACTCCACAGGATACAGAGGTAAACTCAGTGGAACAAGGTTCACTCAAACAGATTGGTAATAATGAAAACACACACACACACACACACACACACACACGCACACACGCACACACACACTCATGCGTTCCTGGACAGTTTCTGGCCACCATAACCTGACATTCCGCAAAGCAGGGCATACACAAGGTAATTTTAGGATCACACTAGGATAAACCTTTTACATGTTTAACAGTTATGCATTGATTTTTATGTTTCCCAGCTCTCAGTACTAAAGAACAGTTCTTCAAATTGTTAGGTGTCGCCCCGGCTGGTGTGGCTCAGTTGGCTGGGCGTCATCCTGTGCACCAAAAGGTTGTAGGTTTGAGCCCAGGTAGGGTGGCATGCAGGATATTTTGCTCTCATCTCTCTCTCTCTCTCTCTCTCTCTCTCTGAAAATCAATAAAAAAATATTGTTGGGTATCTATTTTAGTGAGTTACAAAAACACTGGCATTGTAAGGGTGAGCCTTTCTGCTCAACTATCTATCCCATTCTCCTCCAGACTTCTACAAGAATGCCCTTCAACGTGCATTCATTCCCATACCACCTAGTTAACTTTTGTCCTATTGCCAACCATTTCTCTATGGTTGACACACTCTCCCTTAAAGGGCCAGGTAGTACATATTTGAGGCTGTGGGGGTCATGTGGTCTCTGTCCTAACTACTGAGTTCTGTCATTGCAGCAAGAAAGTAGCCACAGACCACAGTAAACAAATAGGCACGACTGTGTTTCAACAAATATTTACAGTCGCTGAAATTTGAATTTCATGTAACTTTCACGCAGCATGACATATTTACTCTTCTTACTTTTGTTCAATGATTGGCAAATGTCGAAAGCCATTCTTAGCTCACAGGCCATACAGAAACAGGCCGTGTGCCAAACTCTGCCTGCGGGTGGTAGCGTGACCCCTGCTTTGACTAACTGAGGTACTTTCAATAGTTTCCCTGGTGTGCCTCGGTCTGGCCTTCTCTCCCACATGTAGGCGCTCCCACATTTTTGCTCTCTCTTATTCAAGAGAGATCGAAGCCTTCAAGAGAGGGCCTGGAGACATACGGGTCCCAACTGAGAGTTTCCCCTTGGTTTAACAGTAGGGATGGAAAGAGACTTGAAGGAAGTGTAACTTTTTCACTGATGAGTCTATTTCATCCCACTCTGTTCCTTTGTACCTGAGCTCTCTCCTGTGCATGCCTGGAGCACCGCCAGCATTTTGGAAAACACGGGGTTGGCTCCAACCCTTGTGTTTCATTCTTATATGACAGTTACAGGTCAAGATCGGTTTGCAACACCCCTCACTGCTTTTTCTTACGCAAATCTCCCCTCCACCGGGCACTGTTAAATTATGACATTGGTACGTGCAGTGCCCCATCCAGAGCCATAGTGACGTGGGGTCATGGTGCAGTTTTCCACCGCCTTTCTTTTCACCCACGAGCCTCATCTAAGCCTGTCTCCCCAGGTGCTTGGGTTCACCCTCATAATCTTGTACACCTCCAGTGTGTCTGTCACTCTTTGGAGAATCCAGCAGGGGATGCCCCAGGCCCCCGAATTCCTCATTCACCCCACCGTTTGGCTCACCACGATGGTAAGGACATCCCAGGCTTGCTCCTGGCTTACTGCCTTTCCTTGTCTCAGTGAAGGGTGGGGGGCAGAGTGGGGCTTCCCCCTGCGTCCCGCCCCCCGCCCCACCTTAAGAGGTGTCTCCTGACTTTCTGTGCAGATCTTGGCAGTGTTCCTGATCCACATGGAGAGGAAGAAGGGGGTCCAGGCATCTGGGGTGCTGTTTGGGTACTGGCTGCTCTGCTGTCTCTTGCCAGCGATCAGCACCGCCCAGCAGGCCTCACAAGGGGTAAGTGGGGGCCTGGGCCACCTGGGGAAACCACAGTGACAGTTTCAGGCCTCGGGTCCCATCCTTCCTCCTCCCCTTTCCACACACAACCTGTTCTCTACATAGACACAAACACCACGGGTGCTTAAGCTCTAGCGACTCACAAACCCACTCCCTCCCATCGAAGTACCCATCACCCCCATGTCTTTGTCGGCACAAATCCTCACGGTCGTACACACTCACAGCACACACTTAACTTGCACAGCAGACACACTGGGTCACACAACCACAGGCTCCGAAACCTCCCCCACACACCTGCATATGTGCGTTCACACCTGCTGCCACCCAGTTGTGGCTGTGCCTTCAAGTTCCCACACCACACAAACATTCACACAGCCCTCCCACCGCGCCCGGGCACAGACACACTGGGTTGGCAAGCGCGGAGCTCCCACGTGAAATTCCAAACTGGTCCTATACACAGAGGGCAAAAGGCGGGCCGCTTTAGACTGGAACGTGGTGGTTTAACAAGCAAGGGAACTTGGTCACCACAAGACAAGGAGATCTCCACACCCACCCACGAAAATCTTAAAGTTTATACAGCAGCCTAAATGGGGTTCAGTCACGTGAGCCATCCAGACACCTTGCTCTCTCAAGGCTTCCTCATTGAACAGGGGAGGGTGTGGAGTCTCTGATGGCCCAGGTCCAGCTTGTAGGTCACCCCGCAGTCACGTCCTCTCCATGACCTCCCCCGACACACACCTGCACACACTCTTCCTCATGCATGCAGGTTTCCCCTCATGCTCACCTGCTCCCACCCTCACCCGTGCTCTCATGCATCTGTATTTCCGTGCTCATTTTGCACACCCGCTCATATTCCTGTTTCCCAAACTGGACAGCAGCATTTCCATGTTAGGGGCATGATGGATCATTTTATCTGCAGAGAAAAATATATAGCCTAGACAGGGTTTCTCAGCACTCGTGGCATAATTCTCTTTCGGGTGGGGAAGCTGTCCTGTGCGTCGTAGGATGTTGAGTAGCATCCCTGGTCTCCACCCACTGGATGCCTGTAGCACTAACCCTCATCTTGGTAACCCCAAATGTCTGTCAACGTGGTCAAATGTCCCCTGGGGGCAAAGTCACCCCCAGTTGACAACCACTTGCACAGGTGGCACCCACCCAAGACCTGTTGAGCCAGATGGTTAAAAGGAGAGGACAGAGAACCACCCTTCTGTCCTTAAGGACAGATTTTTTACAAAGTAACCTTTGTAACTAATGGGAAAATCCCACAGGCCACCCACTAATGCATCAGACGGGGGATTCGCACAGTTGGCTTATCAATCTGCCTGCCTGGACTCAGTGGGACTTCTGCCTTCTCTCCCACAGGGCTTCCAGAGTGACCCCTTCCGCCACCTGTCCACCTACCTGTGCTTGTCTCTGATGGTGGCGCAGTTTCTGCTGTCCTGCCTGGCCGATCGACCCCCCTTCTTCCCTAAAGAGCCCCAGCAGTCTGTAAGTTGCCAATCCGGTGCCTCCCTTGTCCCTGTTCTACTTCTGGTCTCAGTCTCCCCATGTAACCAAAGCGGGTAAACTAGAGCACAGGCTTTTTCTTTTTTTATTCATTCCGTCATTCAGCAAAACGTGTATGGCACGTCTACTCTATGGCATGGGTTGGCCAACTTTTTCTGTCCAGAGCAAGATAGAGACTATTTTAGGTTTTGTGGGCCATCTGGTCTCTGTGGCAACTACTCAACTCTGCTGCTGTAGCACAGACAATAGGTCAACAAAGGGAATGTGTCCCAATAAAACTTTATTTGCAGAGACAAGCAGTGGGCCGGGTTTGGCCCCCAGGGCTGCAGTTTGCCTGCCTTTGCTCTGTGCCCCAGCTAGGTACTGCGGGTTATACCGAATAAGCAGATGTGCCTATCTTCATGCAGCTAACAGCCAAGTAATAGAACCAAACATTAGTCACGTAATTATACGAATGTGTGGAAAATTACCACTGGGGAAAATGCTCTGCAGGAGAACCTCGCGGTCCCTGAGAGCTTACAACAGGTAACGTGAACTCAGGAGAGAATTCTCTGAGGAAGAGGCAGTTGATCTGAGGTCATCTAAAACGAAGCTCAACTGCTTAAATAACCAAGTTAGACTACAGTCTAGCCTTTTTTCCATGATAATGGCAGAAAAAAAATTTAAAAACTGATAACAAGCTGTCAGTCCTGTGGCCCAGTCCCTTGTTGCCTTGCCTGCTAGGTGTCTACCTCCGACAAGTAGGCCGGGCACACCGCTGTGCACTTGGAGACTAAGCTGATGGTCATTTCCCCCCGTCTTCCTGCCCTTGGCTCCCCTGGCCACAGAGCAGCCTTGGAATGTGAGACTGCGTTCTCCTTTTGCCCCATCTTTTGTCTTTACAGAATCCCTGTCCGGAGGCTGGGGCCTCCTTCCCCTCCAAGGCCATGTTCTGGTGGGTTTCTGGGTAAGTACAGTAGCTGGGAAGGGCTGAGGTGGTGCCTTCCTCACCTCCATTTGCTGCCCTGACTTGGTACCACCGTTCGTCCCCCGTGGGGTTCCAAGGTCAGCTGGCTTTCTCTGCTCCAGCCTCTGTGCGTCCCTCTCAAAGTGCCCATCCGCCACATCCCACTCCCCCTCACTCACTGGAGTGAGATTTGGGCTTGAACCCTGGAGCTCTCTCTTAGCCGGCCATATCACAAATATGGAGTCCTAGTTTTCCCCTCTTTAAAATGGGAACAACTCTACTTTCATTGAATGTGAAGTGGTTAGTGCTTGTACATAGCAGGTGCTCGATAAAATCGTCTCTTACTCAGCGTCAGTCATTCCATAAGCACTTACTATGTGCCAAGCACCAGGGGTGAGGAGGGAAAGACCAAATCTTTACCCCCTGGAGGCTCCCAGGCTGGTAGAGAAGACATGTTTCTCCAGGGTCAGCAAATTGGGCACTGAGGGTGTCCCCATCCACCAGGCCCCCTCCTGAGCACACTGTGGTCAGACTTCATAGTACCTAAATTGGAATCCTAGCCCCACCGCTTCCTGGCTGTGTGACCTTGGGCAAGCTACTTAGCCTCTCTGTGCCCCAGTCTCTGCACCTATAAAATGAAGATAATAGCATCTACCTCATAGGGTTGTGAGGATTAAATGAGATATGGCTTATGAAGAATTGAGAACAGGGTCTGGCCTACAGTGAGTATTATATAAAGCAGCTGCTAAATGTGTGCAGAATGGGTTGCTCTGGGGATGTGGAGCTAGTGGAAAGAGCATAGAAGTGCTAGAAGAAAACAGACCTACCCCTGTATTTCCCAAACATAGATATTTATGGACCATTCTTCAAGCTTTTTGCCTTATTAGAGTATTATTTATACATGATTTACTTAATGTTTTTTTTTCTTTAATTTAACTCACTTTTCTACTTTAATAGCCTTTTTTTAAAAAAGGAAACTTTCTATCACTGCCAAATTGGAAAAATTCTAAGGAATCACTTGCCATGTAGAACTCCAAACATAATTTCAGTGAAAAGTAAGCAATGTTAATAATTTCTAGATCAGAATTGTTGCTCGCCTGAGTTTGCTCTGAGTTAGGGCAGGGAACTTGAAAAGTCTCAGAGAGGAGCACAAGACCAGCACCAAATAAGACCTTCTCCTTGACATCATTGGAAAGATTAGAGAGACCTAAAAAGAAAATAACACTTAATTTCTGTGTGTGCGTGCTGGTTTGCAAATGTGTGTGTGTGTGCTGGCTTGCAAATTGGCCCTGTACCCAGAGGGCAAAGAGAGATGGAAGAGACAGGCTCCAGAATGGTAGGTGGCGGTTTTCACAAGCAAGGGAACTCACCTACAAGCCTCATCTTGGGCTGCAAGACAAGATCTCCACACTCACTGGTCAGAATCTTAACAGTTTATACAGAGGCCTTAATGGGGTTCAGTCACATGGACCTTCCAGATGGTCTCAACAACATCTTTCTCTCTCAAGGCTACATCCTTGGAATGGCTCCTAGTGCAGGAAGAGTGGGCAGTGTGCACATTCCAAGGACAGGGGAGGGTGAGAGGCCTTCAATTGACCAGGTCCAGCTGTGGGGTCCAGCTGTGGGGGCAACCAGTGGCCCCATCCTCTCAATGACCTCTTCTAGCAATGGGCCACCGACAGTCATCTCACATACCAGCCCCATGTGTGGGGAAACACTGTCATTTTAAGGTGAAAAAATTGAGGTCCATTGATGAGAAGTGACATGACCATGTCACAGAGTTGGTAAGTGGCTTCATGTGACAAATCTTGGGCCAGGGGATGAGGATAAAGGCAAGCGCTGTCTTTGTCCCTATGGAGGAGAAAGACACTAAATAAATGATCAGACTAAAAAGTAAATGATCATAATTGCAACAGCATCCTATATAATAAAGAGCTAATATGCAAATGGTCACCATGCCCTCACGCCATCACACCATAATGGCTCAGACACTCAACACTGGGGAGAGAGGAATGAGGACCAGCCAGGCACAAATGAGCTCTCGAGAGAGGAATGGGGACCAGCCAGGCACAAATGAGCTCTCGAGAGAGGAATGGGGACCAGCCAGGCACAAATGAGCTCGAGAGAGAGGAATGGGGACTAGCCAGGCACAAATGAGCTCAAGAGAGAGAGGAATGGGGACCAGCCAGGCTGTGGCCCTGGAGAGGGACAAGCCACCTGCCCCGCAGTCCCGGGTGCCTTCAGCTGTGGCCCGGGCAAAGCCGGCCTGGGTCCTGGGTGCCTGAGGCTGGCCAGAAGGAGGGAAGCCCAGGTCCCGGGTGCCTGTGACCAGCCGGAGGAAGGAATCCTGGGTCCTGGGTGTGGGGTGAGGCAGAGGCAGTAAGGGGTGAGCAGGCCAGCAGGGGAGCAGTTAGGGGCAATTAGGCCAGTAGGGGAGCAGTTAGGGGCAATCAGGCAGGCAGGCGTGCGGTTAGGAGCCAGTGGTCCCAGATTGCAAGAGGCAGTCAGACATCCCCCGAGGGGTTCCGGATTTGGAGAGGGTGCAGGCCAGGCTGAGGGACCCCCTCCCATGCATGGATTTTGTGCACCGGGCCTCTAGTTATAAATGAAAAGGCTCAAGAAACTATGGGATCGTTTAATGGGGGGATCTGGACGGTGGAGGTCATCAGGTGGGCTTCTAGGGAAATCCCACCTAAGCTGAGGTGAAGGACAAGTCAGAAGTGACCAGGTGAGGAATGCAAGACAGGAGTTTTGAGCGGAGCGACACACATGTGCAAAGGTCCTGAGGCCGGATGGCTGGAGGGTGAGCGAGGAGGAGAGGGGGAACATGGAACACCGAAGGAAGAGTTCAGGTTTTCTCCACAGTGATAGTGTTCCATTCCGGACTTCTGACTCCAGGGGAGGTGTATTTCCCCTGCCCCACAGGCTGTCTCTTGGTTAAATCTCTCTGAGCCTCTGTTTGCTTCCTCCTCTGTAAAATGGGTCAATAAAAACCTCTCAGATGGGCTCATGTGAGCATTAAATGACATGATCTTTATAAACTGGAAAGTGCCAGCCAATAATAGGTGCAGTTAAGTTCATTGCTTTCACTTTATGGAGGGGCCAGCAGAGGTGCAGAGAGGGAAAGGGACTTACCCAGGGTCACACAGCTACCAGGCCAGGACTTTGATGGGGCAGAAGACACAAGGAGCCTGCCTTGGTGACCCTCTTTTTTTTTTGACAGGCTGGTCTGGAGGGGCTACAGGAGGCCACTGGGACCAAAAGACCTCTGGTCTGTTCGGAGAGAGAACTCCTCAGAAGAACTTGTTTCCCAGCTGGAAAGGGAATGGACAAGGAGCCGCAGAGCGGCCCAGCGGTGAGTGTGTGGAAGCAGAGAGAGAGCTCAGCTGCGCGGTTGGTTAGCAAAGCTCCTCTCATTTGGCCCCAAATACAACCGCCAACCATCCTCTGGCTCCACCTCCACACTCCCCTTCCTGCTGGCGGATGTCACTAAGCATTAACGAGTCAGGAGAAAGGGACATTCCGCCTCCCCCCTCCCCACCCCCACCCCTGCCCCCAGTGCTTCGCAGGTTCCCAAACGAGAGGGGCAAAGTGGGAGCTCCACAAGGTCTCCAGAAGGAAGCTCGAATGCTGGGATGGCAGGCAGGAAACAGAGGGGATGTTTTAAGACTGGGGGTGGAGAGTTGGGTGGTGGATCAGAAATGCAGGCAACTATTCACTTATGTCACCGAGTGATTCGTTTCCTGGGCCTCGGCTTTCTTACCTGTTCAGTGGGGGTGCCGTCCCCTCTCCCCTAACTCATAACTTGTGGGAGACGAAAAGAAAATGATTTTAGAAAAGAACTGAGCGAATTCTTCGAAAACGGTAAAAGCACAAGCAATACCAGTTCCCCAGAGGAGTTCAAAGCTCTCTCTAGTCCTGTCCTCTGTGCCCCACTCTTGCCCTCCGTGGCATCTCTGGAAACTTCCGTGGGGGCCTTGGAGTCTGAAGAACCAGTTTGGGAACCGTTCGTTGTTCTAGAGAAATGAGCTGACAACACGAATGAAACCTGAGGTTTGGACAAGTCGCTTGACCTCGCTGGATCTTGGTGTTTCGGGGGACAGATGAAAGTAACTTAGTTCTGTGGGGAAAGTTACATTTCCCTCATGTACTCTAGGATTTTGTGGTGGTGGCTGTAGATGCTAAGTCCCACAAATTAGCAGGGGAGAGAGAGAGAGAGAGAGAGAGAGAGAGAGAGAGAGAGAGAGAGGGAGAGAGAGGTTGTTGGCTCACAAAGCTGAGAAGGTGGGTCTGGCTTCAGGTCTGGCTGAATCCAGCGGCTTACATGGTGTCCAAATTCTTTCCCCCCATCTCTCCTCTCAGCTGTTTCTGTGTAGTCGGCTCTTCATAATGTCATCTCTCCTAGCTTTCATATAGGAAATCCCAAGGAAATTGGGATTGGCTGGCTCATGTGGGGCTACTCCCATGGCTAGGGGGTGGGCCCTATTATTGGTGGTTCCTTGAGAGTCACACAAATAGGAGAGGGGAGAGGAGGAACTGCTCCCCAAAGGAAGAGGGTGGGTTGCTCAAAAAGGGGTGAGTATATGAGCAAATCGAAGCAGCAGCTCTCTCTCACACACCAGGCATAGTACTTGCTGAACTTCCCCTCCACACTTAAATTACCTTTGAGGGGCAGAATTCATTCACAAAAGCCCTGGTGTCTCACCCGCTCTCTCCCTGCTCTGACTTCCCTTGCCAGAATGAGAACATGGGAACACTGGAGCTGGTGGATGGAAACATTCCCCAGGGCAGGTCGAGGACCCATAAATAGTGGGCAGAAAGAAAGGAGGAAGGCATGGTTATACAAGGACCCAGCTCAGTCATGTTCCGAGCTGACTGATGACAGACAGAGGGAACTTTGGTTTTAGGTCTGAAATATGTTGCAACTTTTGGAGGAAGATGTCATCCTGAGGGGTCAGCAGGTGCTACCTACTGGCCAAGCCAGGTTTCCAAGGTATACTTGGCCCACATGGTGGAATGTTGTTCTTGTTCTTTAGGGTTTTGTTTTGTTTTGTTTTGTTTTGTTTTGTTTTGTTTTTAATAAGTTGCCAACATTTAAAACACGAGAGATGTCGCCTAAGAATCTGGAATTCTGATCTCTCTTAAAGTAGACGGGCGGTGCTGGGTCACAGCCCCGCATGGAACAGGAGAGTGGATCTGGGTGGGGGCTGCCCCCTTAGAGAGGGCAGGTGCTCTTCAGCTTGCCACAGTCTCCACCACGCCCTTTTGTCTCCCCCGACTCAAACCTGGCCACGCACTCACACCCCTTGCCTCACCTTGTGGTCGTATGCAAGTCCTGCACAAAGAGACCTTTGGTCCAGAGACCAAAGGCTACACACCAGTCTAGAGGCTTTCCTGGAAGAACAGTGAAGCCCCCTGGAGCGGAGGAAGTTGGCTACAGCCTGCAGGCTGACCACAATGACTCTGAGCTCTGGGGCAAGCAGCGAGAACAGGACGAGCAGTACACCCCGCCGGAGGAAGCCTTCACCGTCATCTCTTCGCCCACCCCGTTTGACCAATGGAAACACTGAGGCTCAGAGGGCAGGGGACAGAGCTAGCGTTTGACCTCAGTCCCCTGGCTCCAAGGCCAAGTTCAGTCCACCAAACCAAGTTGCCTGCTTCCTTCCTTTATTCCTTCCACAAATCTTTATAACCTTATGCACCAGGCAGTTCTGTTAGGCCCTTTTGCACACATCACAGCTAATCTATTTTTTCCCCTATTCATTTGGCAAGTGTTAACTCAGTGCCTACTACATTCCGGAGCTGAACTAGGTGCTGGGGAAAAAGCAAAAAGTCTCCCCATCTTGAGCTCTAACTAGACCAATAAGTAAAGGAGAGAGTTGGAGAGAGTGAGCATGGCGGTGAAGGCCAGTCATGAAAGGATGGAATCAGATGGGGAAGGGTGGTTGGGAAAGGCCTCCACAAGGAGGTGACATCCTTTTGTTATTCGAGGCCCAAATACCAAAATGCACGTGGCAGGTCATGCACAGCTCCGTGACAAAGGCCAAGCCACAACCCTCCGAGATGCCAAACCAAACAGCAAGCGAGGCCAGGCATGGGGGACAAGGCCTTGACCTGGTCAGCGAAAGTCTGGCAACCACTGCTCGCCACGGTCTTTTTTTTTTTCTTTTTGCTGGGTGGTGAGGACCATAAAGAGGCGCGGTGTAAACCATGGATGGAGATCTGGGCTCAGATCCCTGCTCTGTCCTTGCTGTGTGAACTCGGGCAGCTGTCGCCACCTCTCTGAGCCTCAGTCTTCTCTTAAGTAAAGTGGGGAGCCTGTGATAGCCGGCAGGCAGGGAAGTTGAGAGGAGTTGGTGCAATCGGGCATGTACAGGACAGATCCCAGCGCCTGGTCCTGGGTTCAAGCTCTGTATGTGGGCATTGATATTAATGATAACCCCAGTTTGTCAGAATCGGAGGAGACGCAGAGAGAGAGACTAGCTCCATCACACACAAGGACACAGAAGCACAGAGAGGGGAGCGGTCTGCCCAAAGTCACACAGCAGCTGGGCTGTCAGCAGCTGCATCACCACCAACCAGCCTCTCCCTATGACTGAGGACTGCCTGCCTCAGGAGGGTCCTCTGACTTCCCCGCCTCCCCCTCCGCCACCCTAGCTCTCCCTGTGGCCCCTGGTTATGACCAAGGCCGGGCTCTTTTTGCTTCAGGGCTCCTGAGCTTCTATATGTGGTGTCATACAGACAAGGAGTGCCAGGCCCATGGACATCAGCAGGATTCTAAACCAGTTCTAAACCAGTCTAAACCACCAAAGGGCTGTTGTGGAAGAAGGGAGGGCTGCATATTGGATCAAAGAGGGCCCGAAGGCAGAGTTGGGATCAAATCCCAGTTCTTTTACTTCTCAGCTATGTGCTCTCGGACAAGTTCACCCTCTGAGCCTTAGTTTGCACATCTGTGAAATGGGCTTAACACCTGGCTTGCCAGGTTCTTAGAAGGACTAGGAAGTGCCTGGTGCATAGAGTAGGTGCTCAAAGCATGTGCAGTCCCATCACCATCCATGAGATCTTGGGACTGCCTTCCTGCCCACTCCACCCCTACCTGCCTATTTGTCTCATAAGTGGGTGATCTGGAGGATAAGGAAGGGGGTGATCTGGAGGATAAGGAAGGGGGTGAT
>NW_005871424.1:575657-580831 GCF_000147115.1 Myotis lucifugus | reverse complement strand
GTGATCTGGGGGATTAGGAAGGGGGTGATCTGGGGGATGAGGTAGGGGTGATCTAGGGGATTAGGAAGGGGGTGATCTGGGGGATAAGGAAAGGGGTGATCTGGGGAATAAGGAAGAACAGGGGAGGAGGGGAGGCTGGATCTGTGCTCACCCACCCCCTGGTTGAGAATGAATCCTGTAATGCTGGGTCCTGCTGCTGACAGCTCAGCTGCCACCCCTGAAAATATGGAAAAGGACTGTCTTCATCCATTGGGGCTGCTAGCAAAGTACTAGTAGCATAGACTGGGTGGCTTATAAACAACAAAGTTGTCTCTCACAGTTCTGGAGGCTGGGAGTCCAACATCAAGGCACCAGCAAATTCGGTGTCTGGCAAGGGCCACTTCCTCATTCAGAGACACTGTCCTCTCTGTGTGTCCTCAGAGGGCAGAAGGGGCAAGGCCGTTCTCTGGGATCTTTGATAAGGTCACTAATCCCATTCATGAAGGCTCCACCCTCAGGATTTAGCCACCTTCCAAAGGCCCCATCCCCTAATACCATTACATTGGGGGTTAGGATTCCAACATATAAACCTGAGGAAACATACTCAATCCACTCAAGGACCCAGCGCCATGTCTCTTCTCCCCTAAGGCAAACTGCAGCAGCCGTGTTTAAGAGGAAAGGGAGCCTCCGCCGTGGTGGGGAGCCCGCAGAGGCCGAGGCCTTCCTGCAGCCAAGAGGGAGTGTGAGGGGCCCGCTGCTGAGGGCCCTCTGGCAGGTCTTCCGCTCCACCTTCCTCCTGGGGACCCTCAGCCTTGTCATCAGTGACGTCTTCAGGTTCACTGTCCCCAAGCTCCTCAGGTGAGTTCAAGCCTTGGGTGCCTTGCTACGGTTGGTGGTCCTTGGGGCCGGGGGGCTTTAGCTCTCCTGCCTCCACCTAGACCTCTGCTCAGGGAAGTGGAGGGTGGGCGAAAGGACACTGAGAAGGACCAAAGCAAATGAGAAGGTGACTGACCTTGGGGAGAGACAGTGAGTGCCCACTAACCTGACTGTATCAGTTAGCTTTTGCTGCATAACAAAACACCCCAAAAGTGAAGGGCTTTAAACCACTTATTTACTTACGATAATGTGGTGAGCAATTCAGTTAGTGCACGTGCACCCCAAGTCTGTTCAAATTTCCTTTTATAAGGATACCAATCATACCGAATGAAGGCTTACCGGGGCAGACTCACTTTAACTTATGCAGTTGCATTCTGAGGTGCTGGGGGTTCGGACTTCAGCACAGGAATTGTGTGGGTACAACTCAGCCCACCACAGGTGGGGATAAAAACGTCACTGCTCTTGAGTGGAGCTGCCGCAGCTCGCTTTGCACATTAGCATAGAGAGTGGGGAAAATAATTACAGTCCCTTCTGAAAATAAAATCTGCCACACCATCTGGTCCTCCAAGACCTGGCCAGGCTTGGGCACAGGCAACACCCGCGGGTGCCTTCTCTCACCAGCTCTGCCTCTCCCTCCTTCTCCCATAAGCCTTTTCCTGGAGTTCATTGGCGATGCCACAGCCCCGGCCTGGAAGGGCTATCTGATCGCGGTGCTGATGTTCCTGGCCGCCTGCCTACAAACGCTGTTCGAGCAGCAGCACATGTACAGACTCAAGGTGCTGCAGATAAGGCTGCGAACAGCCGTCACTGGCCTGGTGTACAGAAAGGTGAGCCGTGGGGAGAGGCGCGGGCCTTTCCCTTCTCCTCCTCCTGTCCTGACCTGCATGCAGATGCTCCAGCCAGGAAAGCAGGAGGGGTCACGTCACTGAACTGTTGATATCATCAGTGCCTGAAAACATATTAATTCCTTTGTTAATAATTGCTTACCCTGCACTCTCACCTCCTTGATCTGACCCTAGGATCTTTGTGACCTCAACATATCACATCACATCACATCACATCATATGCCTCTTCGTCTCTTGCTCACCCACTCCAGCCACAAACACAGCAAGCACCCTCCCACCCCAGGGCCTTTGCACTTGCTGTTACCGCTGCCTGGACAAACTTTTATGCAATCAACTCCCTCATGAGGATAAAGGACTAACCTTTGGTCAGTGCAGAAACTAGGTAATAGTGGACTGACTGTCAGCTACGTTACCAGGCAGCACAGCTTATGGTAAAAAATGAGCCCTGACCCATTGGTACATTGCATCTGACCTAGAAGTTCCGTTAGGGAACTATGAGCACCTGGTGGGAAGCCATAGCTCTGGGCTTCTCTCTGTGCAGTGACTCTTGTCCCTTTGGAGGACCCTGGAAGGAACCCCACAAGGCTGATGCTGTAAGAAACACTGGCTCCTGTGGGGTCTGGAGCGTCTGAGCCAGGGTGATGCTGCCCCCTGTGAGTCTCCTTCTCATACCTGAGCTGCCGCCTGAGGAAGGAGGCGGGTAAAGGGAACAGGTCCTCGGTGGCCACAAGGGTGGCTCCTGCTGCTGCCCTGCTGCTGTGTTTCAGACCCATGTCCCCTGAGCACATGGGAGCTGGGCACGTGGGGCCGGGCCGGTCCTGTGAGTCCACGTGTTGAGTGAGGTGGATTGGAAAAAGACCAAGGGCATTGCCCTTCCCACTCCCCACCCCGAGCGAGGAAGGCCTTCTTCATCTCAGGGCGAGGCCAGACCCCTCACCCTCCTCTCTGGACTGCTCTAGGAACTGTGTCATCTTATTTTCCGCAGCTGGTGTTTTGTTTTGTCCTTTGTTTTTTGTTACTCCTCACCTGAGGACATTTTTCCCATTGATTTTTAGAGAGAGTGGAAGGGAGGGAGAAAGGGGAGAAGGAGAGAGAGAAAGAAACATAGATATGAGAGAGACACATCAATTGGTTGCCTCCTGCACTCACCCCGACCAAGATCAGGGATCGACCTGCCCTTGACTGGAATGGAACCCTTAGATCAGTGGTTCTCAACCTGTGGGTCACGACCCCTTTGGCGGTCGAACGACCCTTTCACAGGGGTCGCCTAAGACCATCCTGCATATCAGATATTGACATTACGATTCATAACAGTAGCAACATTACAGTTATGAAGTAGCAATGAAAATAATTTTATGGTTGGGTCACAACAGGAGGAACTGTATTTAAAGGGCCAGAAGGTTGAGAACCACTGCCTTAGATGCAAGGCTGATGTTCTAACCACACTCCTACCTGCCAGGGCTACATCTAGTGTTTTGACATCTGGGGCTTTATTGATCCTGGAGGGACTGCCAATTCCTAGAGAAAGTCAATGACTCACCAGAGAGCACACATTTAATATGCAAACCACTGAACCCAGAGCCCATCCCCCAACCCCCATGGATGGGGCTCTCACTTTCTGGGACACTGTCTCCACACACACACACACACACCCTACCCCATTCACTCCAGGACCAGACAACTAGGCAGGGATCCCACGCCCCCCAGAGCCTGCTGGGATTGTTGAAGGAAGCCAGCCCTCAGCCTGCTTGCCCTGCCTGGCCTTCCTTCCTGTGAAAACCACAGTACAGGCTTCTGCCCGCCTCCCTCCACCCAACCTGGTGCTTCCCTGAGGGGCCCCTCCCAGGATGGCGCACCCTCTCCTCTTGAGATCTAGGAGTATCAAAACTATCTTGTCCATGACAGTCGTCTCCTGATGTGTGGGCCTTGCATTCCCTGAATAATAAAACCTGGATTTAAAACACTTCTTCCGGGCACTAGTCATAACCGCCATGAAGGAAAGAGCCATGGAAGTCTTGACTTAATCTTGTTCCCCAGCTCAAACTCCACTTCCAGGGGAGCCAGCCCCATTCCCTCCGTTGTCCACAGCTACATTCTCAGTACTCGGCTCAGTGTGAGGCACGGAGTAGGTGCTCAATAACGGTTCAAAGACTTTGGGGAGAATTTCTACCCTCAGTCATTCCCAGTTTATTCCTTCACCCCCTCACTTCTTTCCTCATACGCTCAGCAGACAGAGGGTTGCAAGTAACACTGAGCATTCAACAGGCAGGAAGGGGTCTGCTGTGGCCCCAGGGTGAGGGCGAATTTCCCGGCTGCCAGAGACCCAGGTTGGTATTTGAGAGGCACGTTACATGCCTGTTGAGCCCGGGTCATAACTTGCTCATCCTGGATTCAATTCCTAGCCTAGTCACTTACAAGCTCTCCGACTTTGGGCAAGTTGGTCAATTTCTCTGTGCCTCAGTTTCCTAAGCTGTAAAATGGGGTTAGTAATTCTGTATGTCTTTGATTCTAGTCTCACTTTTTTTTAAATACTTCTGAAATCAAGATGCCTTACGTCTTAATTTAATTGGCATTGATTTTTTTTTTTTTTGCTTAATGATACACAAATAGAGAGGGTTTTATTCATGGCATTTGAAACTGAAATACGGCAGAACCCGCCCCATGCAGTTGTGTGATGTGTTCATCACAGAAAATGGTGACACTGTATTGAACACAGTGCCTGCGACGTGGTTAGCACTCAGCGAATGGCCACCACTGCCGTCACAAATCCAAGGTTTTCATGTATTTTGTGGTAGACTATCATGGCTCCAACGCTTTAGGGATTTCAGAGTATTTTCCTCTTTGTCATCTCCCTGGATTCTCACAAAGGCCCTAGGGCAGTGATGGCGAACCTATGACACGTGTGTCAGAGGTGACACGCGAACTCATTTTTTTGGTTGAATTTTCTTTGTTCAATGGCATTTAAATATATAAAATAAATATCAAAAATATAAGTCTTTGTTTTACTATGGTTGCAAAGATCAAAAAATTTCTATATGTGACACGGCACCAGAGTTAAGTTAGGGTTTTTCAAAATGCTGACACGCCGAGCTCAAGAGGTTTCGCCATCACTGCCCTAGGAGGTTGGCTTAGGGATTTTTATTGGTTCACGTTAGAGATGAGTGAACGGAGGCTCAGGTGCTGAAGAAATCTGCCTCAATCAGCCAGGATCAGTCTTAGACCCAGACCCCACCCCGCTCCCTGCGCCTGGGACCTCCCTGCCTTCCCCCCAGCCCCCTCGCCGGACTTTCCCTCAGATTCAGGTCTCCTTCCTCCCGCCCTACCCAGGTCCTGGCTCTGTCCAGCGGCTCCAGAAGGACCAGCGCAGCTGGGGGACGTGGCCAACTTGTTGCTTGTGGACGTGCAGCGCTGACGGAGAGCGTCGTCTACGTCAATGGGCTGTGCCTGCCTTCTCGTTTGGATCATCGTCTGCTT
>NW_005871424.1:566565-574849 GCF_000147115.1 Myotis lucifugus | reverse complement strand
CTTCTTTCTTCCTTTCTTTCTTTCTTTCTTTTCCTTCTTTCTTTCTTGCATACCCTCCCTCCCTCCCTCCCTCTCTCTCCCTCTCTCCCTCTCTCCCTCCCTCCCTTCTTTCTTTCTTTCTTTCTTTCTTTCTTTCTTTCTTTCTTTCTATCTTTCTTTCTTTCTTTCTATCTTCCTTCCTTCCTTCCTTCCTTCCTTCCTTCCTTCCTTCCTTCCTTCCTTCCTTCCTTTCTTTCTTTCTTTCTTTCTTTCTTTCTTTCTTTCCCTCCCTCCCTCCCTCTCTCTCCCTCTCTCCCTCTCTCTCTCTCTCTCTCTCTCTCTCTCTCTCTCTCTCTCTCTTTCTTTTAATTAAAATCACAGACCTTGGAGTGGGACTGCCTGGGTTCAAAGCCTGCTTTTACTACTTGCCAATTATAAACCTTGCACAAGGAACAGCCCGTCGGTGCCCCATTCCCTCGTCTGTAAGGTGAGAATCGTAGTAAACAGCAGTGCCCCTGGCCTTGATGTTGAGTCTGAACTGAGCTGACGCCTGTGCGCACTTAGACAGGGCCTGGTACACAGCTGTATTCTGCAGGCATCGGCTCATATTATTAATTATGCAAGGAGGTGGAGGTGGGCCAGTTCATCTGAAGATCTTCCTCCAGCTCGGCTCCAGGTACAAGGTTCACACTCTTTTCTGTAAAGGACCAAATCGTAACTATTTTAGACGTTGGGTTCCATGTGGTCACTCTCAAAACTCTTCAACTCTGCCCTTCGAATGCCAAAGCGGCCACACAACACTAAGCAGGGAGACAAGGTGGAGCTCCAGGGGGCCTGATTAGGAACACTGAAATTTGAATTTTGCATAATTTTCACACTTCCCTAAATATTCTTTTTCTTTTCATTTTTTTTAACCACTTAAAAATGTAAAAACCATCGCATTTTTTTTTTCAGTCTGCAGGCTGACGCTCTATCCACTGAGCCAAACCGGTTAGGGCTCGCATTTTTTTTTTTTTATTTTTTTTTTTGTACAGCTCACAGGCTATAGGAAAGCAGGTGGAGGGCCCTGGGCCATGTGCCATAGTTGGCAGGACCCTGGGTGGGTGTTCCAGTGGCATATTGGTTGTGAGTGAGTGTGGAATAGTCCCAAATGCCACCGACTGTGTGCTATCATCATTACTGGTCCCCCCTACTGCTGTTTCCACAGACCTGTAGGGCAGGGGCCAGAACCTTTCTGACTTGGTACCTGGTATTCCAGGGCCTAGCACACAGTAGGTCCTTATCAAGTACATATAGGGCACTTCAAACAGTTCCTGATGTGCAGTACATAGATGTTGGCTGTTATGATAGGAATATGGGGAGGGGGAGGAGGACACAGGGAAACACAAGGCAATTGAGTAGGCTGACCCATGACCCAAGTGAACCTACAGACAACACACCCATCACTTCCTGGCCTACTCAGAGGATCACCCTGAGATCCTAGTTAAGGAGGGGTAGGCATTGGGGTGGCAATAGTTAGCATGTGTAGCATTTTTGCCAATTGATACCATTTTATCAGAGTGTTTGACCTTCTATCAACATTTTAGTACAAGGGTGGGCAAACTTTTTGACTCGAGGGCCACAATGGGTTCTTAAACTGGACCGGAGGGCCGGAACAAAAGCATGGATGGAGTGTTTGTGTGAACTAATATAAATTCAAAGTAAACATCATTACATAAAAGGGTACGGTCTTTTTTTTTTTTTAGTTTTATTCATTTCAAACGGGCCGGATCCGGCCCGCGGGCCGTAGTTTGCCCACGGCTGTTTTAGTATTTTCCCAACTCTGGCTCTGACGGCTGGCATTTGCCTTCTGGCACTTGTCTATTTAGCCACTGGGTGGCACTATTGCTACATAAATGAAACAAACTGGCTGGTTTGGTTGTCAGGGAAATTTCCAAAACTGTTATTGGCTAATAGGAGAAACCAAGGCCCCCAGGCTGGAGGGAGGGTGAGGCTTGTCTAGAGAATGGGCCCAAATGACCTCAGAAGGAATCTCAAAAAAGTCACAGCCACTTACAGATCATTCCTTCTACTCCCCGCCGCCCCCCCCACATTTTCCCTGTGGAGAAACCAGAGCTGAAAGGGAACGCAACTGTCCCAAAGTCACAGAGCTGGGGGTGGGGGTGGGGACGGCCAGACAAAACACAGGGATCCAGTTAAATATACATTTTAGATACACTGAATAATTTCTTAGGATAAGGATGTCCCAAATATTCCATGGGACCACCTTATACTAAAAACGTATTCACTATGTATCTGAAATCCTCATTTTACCGGGCAGGTGTCCTCTATGTTTATTTGCTAAGTCTGGCAACCCTTGTGAAACGAAGACTCAGGTGATAATGGATTGTATGACTCGAGCACTTAGCTTAGGTGTGGGCACAGCTCTATTTCCATTTCACAGATGAGGAAACTGCTTCTTAGGGAGGGTAAGTCATGTGCCCAAGGCCACACTGGTGAGTGTCAGAGTCAGGATTTGAACCCAAATCCTGATCCCAGAGGTCTGACTTCGCCATCCTGACCAGGCGCACCCCCCATTGTGTGCAGTACGTCTTTTCTGCCCCCTCATGTACAAGGTGTCTCCTTCTAGGTGTCTGTCCCATGATCCTGGTCTCCATGACCCGCTAGCTGCCCTCACCAGACCCCCTGCCACCCCCTGCCTTCAGAACCAAGTGTGAGCCTCCAACCCCAGCCGCTGGTGCTGACCAGGTCCCTCCAAGTCTACAGCTGGGCTCCTGCAGGAATCTTGTGACCTCCTCCCTCTGTCTCCAGCTTCTAGGACCCTCTGCCCTCACCGCCGTCACTGTCTTCCTGAGCCTCCTCCCTCTGAATTTCTTCATCACCAGGAAGAGGAACCACTATCAGGTTTGGTCATTGACAGGGGAATGGGAGGAGGGCCTGCAGGGGAGTGGGGGAGGGGGTGCGGGCCTGGCATTGCCGGCCATGGCCTGAGCCATCCAATCACTCGGACCCGTGTCCCCACGGCCCCCATCTCAGTGGATGGAAGCTCTGTCCCTCCAGCATCCAGGCCACAAATAACTCTGGGCTGGTGTTGACGCCTCTCTTTCACTCACATCCCAGGAGTCAGCTCTTTTGGTTGAAATTGCATCCAGAATGTTCCTTCTCCATACCCAGGCTCTCCAATCCCACTGTCTCTCACCTAGGTCACTGCAGGGACCCCCCTGGTGGAGTCCCCACTTCCGGCCTCACCCCCACCTAGGCCTCTTCACACACCAGCCAGGGGTGCCTCCCTCCCATTCCCCTCAGAGTCAAAGCCAAGACCCTGCCGTGGCCCTCTGCCCCCTGTGAGGTGGCCTCATCACCTCCTGCCCCTTGCTCACACCATGCCTCCCTGGGATCCTCAAACCTGCCCAGCTCCTGCCACAGGGCCTTTGCGCTGGCTGTGCCCTGTGCCTGAACACCCTCATCCCAGGGGTCAGGTCTCCTCCCTCCCCTCCCTGAAGTCTGGGCAGCCCCTCCCCCTCCTGCAGCTCAGCTCCTTGGCCTGTGCTGTTTCATTCCATAGCTCTCATCACCTAACCTGCCATAGGACACACCTAGTTCTTCCATTTATTGTCTATCTGTTGTCCTAATGAAAGTTTCCCAGGAGTAGGGAATGCTCATTGATGCAGTCTCAGCTTTTAGAATACGCTTGTCATAGGTGTTCAATACATTCTTGGAGCCCTAGCTGGTTTGGCTCAGTGGATAGAGCATCGGCCTGTGAACTGAAGGGTCCCGGGTTTGATTCTGGTCCAGGGCACATGGCCAGGGGTTGCGGGCTCGATCCCTAGTAGGGGACGTGCAGGAGGCAGCCAATTGATGATTTTCTCTCTCATCATTGATGTTTCTCTCTGTCCCTCTCCCTTCCTCTCTGAAATCAATAAAAATATATTAAAAAATACATTCTTGGAAGCAAGGGGGGAGGGAGGAAGGAAGAAAGAAGGGAGGGAGGGAGGAAGAAGGAGGGAAAAAAGGAAGGGAGGGAGGGAGGGAGGGAGGGTGTTGGATAGACTGTTTCTCCAATCTTCTGTCTGGCCTCCTCTAAGACATTGTCCCCACAGCTGCCCCTCTAACGATGCCCCTCAAAGGTGAAACCCAGTGGCCCCACCTCCACTGCCTGACCTCCAAGTCCCAGCATGATCCAGGCCACCTCTCCTTCTTAGTCCTCCCTGCCACACACACACCCTCCTCTGACCTCACTGGATGTCCTCCAAGTCATGCTGTCCCCTCCATCTTCCCCTGCCCACCCCACCCACCGTAGCTCATCTGTCACCCCCACCTCCAGGAAGCCTTCCCGATGGCACCGTGTCAGCCGGTTCAGGTCCCCGCCTCTGTTTCCAGCTCATCGGGGGCCTCCTTGGTTATGGTGCAGCATCCCCTGTGATGAAGGCAGAAGCAGGGGGACAAAGGGAGATGACGTGGTCCAGAGGAGATGACGGGGCTTGGGCCAGGACTGTGGGGATGCAGATGCGGAGAGGCAGACAGCTTGGGGCCTGGTTCGAATCAGCAGGATTTGCTGAAGGGGTGGTGTGGCTGCTGGGAAGGAAAGCTCTAGACTTGTCCCTGTGCTCTCCCCCCTCTCCCCTCTGGTCCCAGGAAGAGCAAATGAGGCAGAAGGACTCCCGGGCACGGCTCACCAGCTGCCTCCTCCGAAACATGAGGGCGGTCAAGTGCCACGGCTGGGAGGGGGCCTTCCTGGAGAGAGTCCTGCGCATCCGGGGCCAGGAGCTGGGCGCCCTGAGGACCTCCGGACTCCTCTTCTCTGTGTCTCTGGTGTCCTTCCAACTGTCCACGTTTCTGGTGACGTCACCCTGGTCTCCCTGCAGAGTGTGGGCTGGGGGGAAGGGGTGTTGGGGGAGGGGGAGGAGGTAGGTGGAGCCCCCGAATCCTGGAGCCTCTTTGCAGACCGCCCTTCCTGGATCCTGCTCTCGCTCAGGGGTCCCTGCTGATTAGCGAATCAGTCAGATCATTCCCTGAATGCGGCAGTGTCTGGGAAGGCCTGTCGTTCTCCTGAAAGTTCGAGTCTTCTGAAACTGCCACTTCTACTGCTGTGGGGAATCGGTGACAGGTGCAGGCAGCTGCAGAGATGGAACCCCAAGTTCACCCTGCTGCCCCCCGCCCCCCCCCCCACACACACACACTGGGCACAGTGCCTGTCCTGTCTTTTTCCAGTTGATTTCACAAATTCTTGCCAGATTAGCCTTCTGAAGCATGGCTTTGACTGCAGTCACGCCATTGCAATCAAACCCACAATGACTCACTGCTGTGTCCAGAGTAAAATTCAAACCATAAAACATTCAAGGCTGGTGACAAGTGGGCCTTAACCACTGTGTCCAGAAGGATCTAGAATCCCAGGGGCCATTTGCCAGGACACCAGATGTCATCAACACAATCAACACTCAGAATTGCAAGTGCCATCACTTAGAACCACGAGGGCTCCCCCCAAAAGGATCACTGAGTCACCATCACAACAAGTGGCCGTCAAAGTGATCAGCACTGACGAAGCATCACATAGAGTGACCATCAACCAAGTGACTTCTAGAGCCAACACATCACCAGCATCTAGAACTGAACCGTCACACCAAGTGACTTCTAGAGCCAACACATCACCAGCATCTAGAAGTGAACCATCACACCAAGTGACTTCTAGAACCACAAATGCCACCGATACCTAGAGCCCTCAAGTGCTGCCGATACTTACTACTTTCACAGACTTGCTATTTTCCAAGGGTTTCTCGAATCACAAGTCCCACCCACATCTGGAACCACAAACTTCTACACGATGGAGAATGGTGGTATCTCCCAATGCCTGGAATCCAGAGTTTCTGATACCTACTGGCAATGGGGCCGTGTACGCACTCCCTTCACCAGTAGCAGAATTTGGGGGGAGATCCACGTTTAGGGGCCATACGGACCCCTGGAGAGGCCACAGCTGGCATAGGTGTCCCTGGCCACACTCATGGAAGCTCATGCCACCCCCTGTGTCTCACCCAGGTGGCACTGGTGGTGTTTACTGTCCATACTCTGGTGACAGAGGAGAATGCCATGGACGCCGAGAAAGCCTTCGTGACCCTCACGGTTCTCAACATCCTCAACAAGGCCCAGGCTTTCCTGCCCTTTTCCATCCACTCTGTTGTCCAGGTGAGGCAGGGGGAGGGAGGCGGCTTGGAGGAGCCTTGCAGGGGTGTGCCCGGTCTCCATGCACCCGCCATCCATGGAGGAGGAGGAGGGGGAGAGGGAGTGGGAAAGGGGATGAATCACAGCAGCAAACGGGGAGGGAAGGGGCAGAGGCTACGGCAGAAGGTGTCAGCAAACATCCTCAAAATACACAGCCTCACCAATCCAGCAATCTCACATGCATGGATTCATTTCGGTTCCCTTTTTACACAAAGCAATTTTATCTTATTTCTCTTCTTTACGGACTCTACTCATGTTGTGCCTCCTTGGGGGTGATGAAAATGAGACAGCAGTTGCCTGGCTGAGCCATCCCTCTTTCTTTCTTTCCTTCCCTCCTTTCTTTCTTTCTTTCTTTCTTTCTTTCTTTCTTTCTTTCTTTCTTTCTTTCTTTCTTTCTTCCTTTCTTATTATTTAATCCTCACCCAAGGATATTTTTCCATTGTTTTTTTTTTAGAGATTGGAAGAGAGAGGGAAAGACAGAGAGAAATATTGATGTGAGAGAAACACATTGATTGGTTGTCTCCTGCACAAGTGCCGACCAGGGCCTGGGCTGGGGAGGAGCCTTCAACCGAGGTACGTGCCCTTGACCGGAATCGAACCTGGGACCCTTTGGTCCACAGGTTGATGCTCTAGCCACTGAGCCAAACCGGCTTGGGCCATCCCTCTTTAAATGGCTCCCTTTGACCTTACCAAGGAAGGGTTTGGGGTTGGGAGCAGAGGGCACCCCCAGGTGGACAAGGCTTAGAATCGTTCCTGATAATGGCCTGCTGATGCTGTCTTCCCGGGTGTAGCCTGCAGAATGGCAGCTCCATCTACCAATTATGCTCATTAGGAGCAAGGAGGGGGGAGGGCACCACCACCATCACTGCCACCACCCTCATGAACATCATTTTTGTCACCTAAAAAGCTTTGGCCCTAGCTGGTTTGGCTCAGTGGATAGAGCGTTGGCCTGGGGACTGAATGGTTCCGGGTTCAATTCTGCTCAAGGGCACGTACCTCAGTTACAGGCTCCTCCCAGGCTGGGCCCTGGTCAGGGCACATGCAGAAGGCAACCAATTGGTGTGTTTCTCTCACATTGATGTTTCTCTGTCTTTCCCTCTCTCTTCCACTCTCTTAAAAAAAAAATCAATGGAAAAATATCCTGGAGTGAGGATTAACAAATAAAACAAAACAAAACAAAACAAAAGCTTTGTGCTAATCTTTGTACTAAGGCCGTGCAAGTGAGAAAGCCTGTAGACAGGAAGCTTTCCCCACCCTCTTGAGACACCCAACACCCAAAGCCTGAGTTCTTTTATTTTTGTGTTTTCTATTTTTTGTTAATTCTTACCTGAGGATATTTTTTTCATTGATTTTTAGAGAGAATGGAAGGGAGGGAGGGAAAGACAGAGAGAGAGAGAGAGAGAGAGAGAGAGAGAGAGAGAGAGAGAGAGAGAGAGAAACATCGATGTGAGAGAGACACATAGATTGTTTGCCTCCCGCATGTGCCCCTACCCACCAGGGAGGGGAGGGAACCTACAACCCAGGTAAGTGCCCTTGACCAGGAACCTGCCGCCCTTTGGTGCGTGGGCCGATGCTCTAGCCGCTGCACCGCACCAACCAGTGGCAGCCTCAGTTCTTTTTCCGCCCTTCGGCACGGGTGACCCCAGCTTTGTTTTCCCCAGTCCCGGGTGTCCTTCGACCGCCTGGCCGCCTTCCTCTGCCTGGAAGAAGTTGACCCTGAGGCTGTGGTTTGGAGTGCCTCCAGAGGCTGTGAGTGCTGGGTTCGGCAGGAGGGGCATGGGAGGGACAAGGGTCTCAGCAGGATGCCAGGGTCACACTCAAGCCAGTGAGAAGCAGGGCAGTTTGTTCAGCGGGAGAGGTTTCGGGCTGCTCTGGGGGGCGGTGCCTGGGGGGCTCTCTGGGACCAGGAGGCCTGCCCGGAGCCTCTGGTGTAACGGGCCTTTTATGCCTGCAGCTGCCAGGGAGGATTGCATCAGTGTGCAGAAGGTACCTTTGCTTGGTCCCGGGACAGCCCGCCCTGCCTACACAGGTACAGAGGGGCTTCCCGGTAGCTACCTTCCGCTGACAGGGAGGAAAATGCACTTCCTAC
>NW_005871424.1:562094-563798 GCF_000147115.1 Myotis lucifugus | reverse complement strand
CCCCCCCCCCCCCCCCCCCGCCCAGCAAAGCTTAAAATGGTTACTATCAGGCCTTTACAGCAAAAGGCTGCTGACCCTTGGATTAGGGAATTGAGAGTGGAAAAGTAGGAGTTCAAGTTAAGGAAATGGGTGGGATTTTCTGGAAAGAAGGAGAGAGGGTGCAGGAGAGGGTCCCCTGTGTGAGAGGAGCATCCAGAGAGGAGGGCGAGGTGCTTCGAGGCCAAGCGAAAGGTGTTTCAGAAGCAAGGGGTGCTTGCTGGCCTCTGTGTCTGTCCAGCTGTGTACCATCCTTTCTGATGGGACACCCGTCCCAGGGCACGGAAGCCCCGTCCTTCCAGAGCTCAGATCCCAAACCTCTGTGTTACCCTTGATACCCCTCTTTTTCTTATACCCTCATCTAATCCATCAGCTAGTCTTGTTGGGTCCACCATCGAGGCAGACCCAGAATGTTCTGGTCCCATCTACCATCAGCTCTCCCTCACGTTGCTGCAGCCCCCCCTGGCTGCCCTCCTTGTTTCTGTCCTCAAATCCCAGCAGCTAAACGTAGGTCAGATCATGCCCCTTCTCTGCTTGGGATCCTACAGGGTATCTCTACTCAGAGTCAAAGTCGAACCCCTGACCATCACTGACAAGGCTCCCCCTCAGTCTGGCCCCAGTCATCTCTCTGGCCCCATCTCCCATCATGCTCCACTCCAGCCACATGGTTCTCCGCGGTGTTCCTTGAACATCCAAAGCACTCTCTCACATTGCAGTGGTTCTCAACCTTCTGGCCCTTTAAAACAGTTCCTCCTGTTGTGACCCAACCATAAAATTATTTTCGTTGCTACTTCATAACTGTAATGTTGCTACTGTTATAAATCGTAATGTAAATATCTGATATGCAGGATGGTCTTAGGCCACCCCTGTGAAAGGGTTGTTCGACCGCCAAAGGGGTCGTGACCCACAGGTTGAGAACCGCTGCATTAGGGCCTTTGCACCTGCTGTTCTCTCTGCTTGTATAGCTCTTTCTCAGGAGTCCACATGCTCCATCCCTCACTTTTACCAGGCCTCGACTTACATGTTTTCTTCATGTTTCCACCTAACCCTGCACAGCAACCCTGCTCACACTCTACACCCTAGGCCCTTCCCCTGCTTTATTATTCTTCATAGCACATGACACCATCTGATAGGTGATATATTTTACTCATCTGCTTACTGAATATCTGTCTCCCACCCCCACGCTCATTAGAATGAAAGATCCATGGGAGCAGGGGCTGGGCTTTGTTCATTGCTGTGTCCCAAAGCCTAGAACACTGCTGGTATAACGTAGCCTTGCAGTACATGTGAGTGGAATGAGTGAATGAATGAATGAATGAATGAATGAAAATAAGGACTGAAAAGCTGCCACTGGATTAGGCAACAGGGCAAGTGATGACTGGTGTCCTTGAGGAAGGCAGTATTGGTGGAGAAAATGGGAACAGAAGGCAGATTTCAAGTGGAGGAGGAAGCGAGCGGGAGGAGAGAAAGCCGTGGAGGTGCAGACAACTCCTCCAGGAAGCTTGACTGGAAGGGGGAGAAGGGAGGCCGGGTAAAGCCCGAGGTGGAGGAGTATTTGTTTTGAATGCCAGTGTGACAGCTGGGAAGTTGGGCTCTGGAGACAGGACAGTGAGCTGTCCCTCATTCTGATAAGGCAGATGTGGCCCCGTCGTAACAGCTTCACCCAGC
>NW_005871424.1:557872-559958 GCF_000147115.1 Myotis lucifugus | reverse complement strand
CCCCAAGTCCATAGCAGGGGCTCGATATTATGTACCGAGTAAATGAAGGGAGTGCCGTGAATGGATTGGATACCGTTCCTGAGAACTCTGGGAGGGCCTGCCCAGAGGTTCCAGGACCCAGAGCAGAGGCCACGGGTGCTCAGACAAGTTAGGGCCATACAGCCAGTGGGTGTCAGCATCCGGACTCCAGGTTCTTGACCCCACTGTGTAACAGGACTCCCTTGACCTTGCAGAAACAGAACTCGCGACCACCATTGAGGACCCCGGAGGCTCTGCTGGAGGCGGGAGGCCCGTGGGTGGCCCAAGGAGGTGATTTCATTGGGGTCCTGAGCACAGGGAGGGCACAGGCGGAGGCTGAAGCCCCCCTGTGGCTCAGGCGGGGGTGGGGGGGGGGGGGCAGCCAAAACTATTCTGGAGCGAACATCTGCTGAACACCCACCATGGTGCTCAGTTGTGGGATAACTCACCAAAAGGTGTTTGACAAACAAATGGCTAAAATGATTAAGTCCCCAAATGCCCAGTTCACAGAATGACCAATTTGCCTTGAAGTGCAAATACACTGCGTGGCCAGATTATTATGACTGGCCAGATTATTATGACCACCCCATCAGTACAATGAAGTGAATTAGTTATGCAAATAATAATAATAATAATAATAATAAACCTTGAGAGTATTTGCTTAGGAGGTTTTCAATATTCAGTATTTTTGGAAGTGTCAATGAAGTACTGATGGGGTGGTCATAATAATCTGGCCGGTCATAATAATCTGGCCACTCAGTGTATATAGATGATAGATAGAAAGAAAGAAAGAAAGAAAGATAGATAGATAGATAGATAGATAGATAAAGGATGGATAGATGGTAGATAGATTGATAGGAGATAGATTGATTTGACAGTATATATGGATGAATAGATATAGAGATAGATGTATAGATATAAATAGATGAATATGTAGACAGATGATAGATATAGATAGACAAATAATAGATTGATAAATGATAGATGGATCAATGATAGATTGGTTGATGTATGATAAAAAGATAGATAATTTGTAGATGGATAGATAGATAACAGATTGGTTAGTAGATGAAAGACAGATAGATTATCCCCATTTTACAGCTGAGGAAACTGAGTCACAGAGAGGTTAAGTCAGTGCCCATGGTTTCACATTTAAGGTTAAGCCAGCCCACTCATTCATAGATGAAAGGAACATAAAGAAATCTTCAACAAGTGAATTGTGCAGAATTGACATTCTGCCAACCTAGAATGACAAATCTGAGGGTAAACAACAGGGGCAAAATGATTGCAGCAAAGCTTAGGCCAAAAAAACACAAACCCTCCAAAAACCAAGTTCTGAGGTTGGGCAAATAAGTTCATTCAGTGAAAGGGTCTTGAAACAATGGGCTTGTTCGACTCTGGGGTAATAGATGGCATTTAGTTGGGCACTACAAAGGGAGGGCACAGCATGGCACCTATTTGGTACTCAGTGTGTTGATTGAATGAATGTATGAATGAGTGAATGAATGAATGAATGAATGAAGAGTGTACCCCGGAGCTCAGTGTTCTATTAGTGGCCATGATGGTTGGGCACACACACCCCCCAGGAAGAGAGACTAATTTGTCTGCATTTCCTCTAAGTAACAGGTCCATGAAGTCAATCCCTGAGGACAGCACCACTTTGGAGGCCCAGACAAAGGTTCCCCTAGATGACCCTGAGAAGGCAGGACCGCCAGCAGGAGGGGACAGCGTGCAGTATGGCAAGGTAAGCATCAGCTGCTCCCTGCCCTCCACTTCCACTGCTACTGCTGCCCTCCGGGGCTCAAGACCTGCCACCAGATAGAGCCCTGGGCGGGGGGAGGCAGTCACCTTTATTGAACATCTACTATGTGCCAAGTAAGATTCTAGATACTTCCTATTTCTTAATGTTCACAAGCACTCTAAAATTAGATGGAGATGTCCTATCCAGTTTGGGTCAATGGATAGAGCGTCAGCCTGTGGACTGAAGGGTCCCGGGTTCGATTCTGGTGAGGGCACATGCTTGGGTTGCCGGCTTGATCCCCAGTAGGGGGCATGCAGGAGGCAGCCA
>NW_005871424.1:554078-555763 GCF_000147115.1 Myotis lucifugus | reverse complement strand
CCCAGGCAGCCTTCTCCCCCTAGTGATGAGATGGTATTCCACAGCTCCATCTTGGCCACCTCAAAAAAAGCAAGCACCTCTTTCCCAAAAGCCCTAGCAAAGTCCCAGGTCTCACTCTCCATTGGCCCGTGTTGGGTCACGTGTTCATCTCTGAACCTACTGCAGTGGTTTGGGTTGGCCCAGGAATGAAATTTGCCCCACCCCAGAAACCAGGAGTGAAGTTAGCCCCATTCCAAGCCCATAGCTTGGCATGGGAGGGAGTATATGTATCCGAGGGCTACCATAAAACAAATGACCACAAACTTGGTAGCTTAGAAGAACAGAAATTGTCTCACAGTCCTGAGTCCAGAGGTCCAAAATCAAGGAGTCGGCAGGATTGGTTCCTCTTGGAGGCTCTGAAGGAGGATCCATCCTGTGCCTCTCTCTTAGTTTCTGCTGGTCACTGGCAGTCCTGGTGTTCCTTAGCTTGTAGCATGTCACCCCAGTCTCTGCCTCTGTCTTCACATCACCATCTGTGTCTCTGTGTGGCTGCTCCTCTTCTTTTTTTTTTAAATATATTTTTATTGATTTCAGAGAGGAAGGGAGAGGGAGAGAGAGCTAAAAACATCAATGATGAGAGAGAATCATTGATCGGCTGCCTCCTGCACACCCCACACTGGGGATCAAGCCCACAACCCAGACATGTGCCCTGACCGGGAATCAAACCCTGACCTCCTGATTCATAGGTTGACACTCAACCACTGAGCCAGGTGGGCGGTGCTCCTCTTCTTAAAGGGACACTAGTCATTGGATTTAGAACCTACCCTAAATCCGGAATGATTTTATCTCAAGATCTTTCACTAATAACATCTGCAAAGATCCAAATAACATCACACTCCGAGGTGCCTGGTGGAGGGTGATTCCGTCAAGGGATCATCAGGGTGGCCAACTCATGAGCTGGCCACCATGGGTGGGGGTAAGGGTCCCCAGCCCTCATGCTCTGACACCCTCTCTTTCCGCAGCTATAGGGCTGCTTGCCTCCACGACCACAGTGCTCCTAGGGGGCATCCGGGCATCCAGCCGGCTCTTCCGGAGGCTCCTGTGGGACGTGGCACGGTCTCCCATTGGTTTCTTCGAGCGGACGCCCATGGGGAACCTGCTGAACCGCTTCTCCAAGGAGACAGACACCATAGACGTGGACATCCCAGACAAACTCCGGTCCTTGCTGATTTACACCTTCGGACTCCTGGAGGTCACTCTGGTGGTAACGGTGGCCACCCCGCTGGCTGCCGTGGCCATCCTGCCATTGCTGCTCCTCTACACTTGGTTTCAGGTAGGGAGAGGCTGGGCAGGCTCCTGTGGCCAGCTGAGGTCACCCCAGCCAGGCCCCGGTCCCTGGGCAGGAGTCCGTGTAACAGGTTCTGCCCAGCTGGGCAGTTGGGGCCACCCCTGAAGACTTCCCAGAGGCAGGGACACCAGCCTGTTTCTAACACCTGTTCTTACCTGTGTCTCCCAAATGTTCACATCGAAGTGCTTCGTAGCTAACGTTTTGTCCTGCTGCTGCTGAAATGAGCTTCCTCCTCTCCAAATATTTGGAAACCAAAAAGGCATTGCAAGGTCTCAAAGACTGCATTAGACTAGCCTCTTTCAGTTGCCAGAGACCAACTTAAATGACCTTTTTTTTGGGGAACAGAATTTAATGGCTT
>NW_005871424.1:552583-553975 GCF_000147115.1 Myotis lucifugus | reverse complement strand
GCCCTCATGCTCTGACACCCTCTCTTTCTGCAGCTATAGGGCTGCTTGCCTCCACGGCCACAGTGCTGCTAGGGGGGATCCGGGCATCCAGAATGCTCTTCTGGAGGCTCCTGCTCTTCCGGAGGCTCTATGGTTCTCAAAGTGTGGCCCTGGGCCAGCAGAGAATTGCCTGAGAGCCGGTTAGAAATGTACATTCTCAGGCCCTACCCACAACCTACTGACTCTATGGGAGTTGGGCCCAGAAATCTGGGTTTTAATAAACTCTCCAGGTAATTCTGATACATTCAGATGTTTAAGAACCACTGATTTAGCTCTGCTTGGCCCAATTTTGCACACACTCTCTTTCCAGGGGTCAGGTTTGATGGTCCCTTGCAACCTTATACTCATAGCATCCCACCTTAGCAACCCCAACACAAAAAAACCTTCACTCCAGCTCAGTGTTCGTATATCAATCCCAGGGAAGATTCTGATTGGCCATTTATGGAGCATGTGTTTATCCCTGAACTAATCACTGTGACCAAAGGGAGAGTTTGGTCTGACTGGTTGGTTTGTATCATGTGACCACCTCTACAATCAGGTCCCACAATTGACAGCCACTTCCCTCATAAAAAAAAAAAAATCAGAAGTAGAGTAGAAACAACCATGATAGTCAGACAAAAACCATGGCCACCACTGTCCTCCACAATGATCCCAGGTTTTCTCTACGTCCTCTTGACTTGGGGAGGGACTACTTTTCCATCAAGAGCTTGAGAGTCAGGCAGAGGTGGGTTTGAATTCAGGCCCGGCCACGTGCTGGATATAGAGGTTCAGACCAATTGCTCTGAGCCTCAGGTGTGCTCACCTGTAAACTGTGAATGCCACTGATGCCCACCTCACGATTACTGAATACTGTTTGTAAAGAGCCTGGACTGCAGCCCGGGTGTTCAGCAAATGCACGTTCCCCCGTGCCAGCTGTACATACTTGCAACCTCAAACCAATGAACAGCACCTACTATCTGTGCATCATTATGTTCCCAGCACCTGGCATGTACGGTAACCCTAGAGTTAAAGACATGAGTTCCACTTGGCCGACTGCCTTCCTTGCCCTTTATGGTTTTGTTCCCACGGTAACTGGCCCTAAGTAAAGCGGTTGGCCTTAGAGCTGGGAATGAGACATTTACACCAGATTAGTGGTTTCTCAATCCTGGTTGTACAGAATTACCAGGAAGGAGTTTTAAGCATACCAAGGCCTGGGTGACACCACCAGAGATCTGATTGAACAGGTCTGGGTTGGGGCACTAGAGGTTTTGAATCATCCCCCCTGATTTAAAAAGAACTATGAAACTCTGATTTGCAAGGAAATTGGAGTCCAGAGAGGAAAGCACTGGCCCAAGGTCACACAGCAAACTAGTA
>NW_005871424.1:546113-550874 GCF_000147115.1 Myotis lucifugus | reverse complement strand
ATGTAGAAAGCCCAGAGTTCCCTAAAGACAGGGATTTTTATTTGTTTGGTTCATGGTTGTATCCCCAGCACCTCCAATATGCGTAGCACACAGTAGGTGCTCAATACACATCTGCTAATGAATGAATGAATGAATGAATGAATGAATGGTAGAGTAGGAATTCAATAAAAGGGGGTGTGCATTTATTCATCCATTCAGCATATATCTGTCGAGCACCTACTCTGGGCTGGGTCCTATGCTAAGTACTGGGGACAGAGCATGAAGGAGACCAAGCCACTGCCTTCGCAGAGCTCCCGATCTCTTGGTGGAGACTGAGAGTCAGGGACTGATTAAGTAGTTAAATTATAAAGAATGACGACTGTCATGAAGGAAGTTATCAGTGCTATGTTGGAGAGAAAAGGAGGAGCAGTCCTGGAAGGCTCTCTGAGGAGGTGATGTTCAAGCTGACCTGTGCATGAACATAAATGGTGGCCATGTGAACATGGAGACTGGGTTTAGTCCGGAAAACACAAGGGTATATGACTTGGCATATCCCAAGCACAGAATATTGGCAGCATGGCAAAGCTTAACTAAAGCACCTACTGTGCGCCGAGCCCTGGGCTGGGCACAGGTGAGACAGCATCAATTCCCCACCCACTGAGCTTGGGTAGGGCCTGGGTATGGAGGATGCCGTGGTCAGGACCCCCATGGGCACTCAAGCCGGCACCATGATCAGACCTTGTGCCCAGAGGAGCAGGTCCCACAGAGAGGGCCCCCGCTGACCCTGCTTGTACCTGCACCCCCTTTCAGGTGGCTCGCTGCCAACCTGGAGCTCCTGGGGAACGGGCTGGTGTTTGCCGCTGCCACGTGCGCTGTGCTGAGCAAGGCCCATCTCAGCGCTGGCCTCGTGGGCTTCTCCGTCTCCGCCGCCCTCCAGGTACTCCTGACACCCCAACCTGATTCCAAGGAGCAGGCAGAACAGAGACAGACAGATCCATGTAAGGGGGACCTTCAAGGACCCAAGTCCAAACTACCAAGCAGTGAGGAAAACAAGGCTCTTACAAGAGCTTAGCTGAGGTGACCTTGCTGGACCTTGAGCAAGAGTCTTCCGTCTCCGAGCCTCAGTGAGCTCATCTGAAAAATGGGGTATTAATCCCTCCACTAGTTGAGATAAAGTATATAGAGTGCATTCCCAGTGCATTGTTAACTTTTTGTTATCTATTAATAACAATATTTGATGTCAGGTCATGACATCTGTGAAGGGAAAAATATACTTGTAAGTAACATTCATTATGAATGAGGCATTGTTCTAAGAGCTTTATAAACATTAACTCATTTAATCCTGCCCCCGACCCCATCAGGGGTACTATTATTATCCCCATTTTACAACTGAGGCAACTAAGCGTAAGCATAAAGCAAGGTGAGAGGTCAAAGCTTGGTGGGTGGGTATTCCTCTACTGCTTGGCCCAGAAGGCCTCTCTGTGGAGGGGACTTGTGAGCTGTGGCCCAAAGGAAGGAAGGGAGGGAGGGAGGAAGGGAGGGAGCTTTTTGGGGGAAGGGACCAGCAGGAGGAAAGGCCCTGGGATGGAGGGGGGCGGGGGGCGTGACTGGTGTGCTAGAGGAACAGCAAGCAGGTGGTATGGCCGGAGAGTGTGGGCGAGGGTGAGATTGGAGGGAAATGAGTTTGGAGAGAGGAGGGTGGGCCCTGGTGAGAAGCTGCCTATGGTTCCAAGTGTGATGAGCAATCGGGGGAGGAAAACCTCTCAGAACAGAAGTCAGCGGGGCCTGGGGCCTGCTGGGTGTCCCTGGGAAGGCCATGCACCCTCTCTGGTCCTGTCTCCCCACCACCTGTATCAAGACAAGGTGGAGAAGCTGAGGTCTGAGGGCTCCTTTCCGCTCTGCATGCTCTGGTTCTACCGAAAGGAGAGGGGAGTCCTGGAGGCTGCAGTCAAGTCCAGTCCCCTTATCTGCCTGAGGCCTGCCTCCCAGCCCCTGCTTCCAGGGAGCTGATGCAAACCTGTGGGGTGGTTTTACTCAAGCCAATCTGAGGTGTCTTCTCCCACCAGGTGACCCAGACACTGCAGTGGGCTGTTCGCAGCTGGACAGACCTGGAGAGCAGCATCGTGTCGGTGGAGCGGATGCAGGACTACACTCAGACACCCAAGGAGGTGGGGGGCCGTGGGGGTGGAGGGACTTACAGCAGAGGGCAGTGGACCAGGTGGCCGTCTGCCGTGGGCTTTGGAGCCCCCACCAGTGTAGGCCGGAGTCCCAGCCAGGGCCCCGGTAATGGTTAAGAGCATGGGGTCTGGAGCCAAGTCAGATCCTGGGTCCTTTGCTCCCTTGACTGGGCAAGCAGGTCCTTCTTCTGAGTGACAGGGGACAGGAGGAACAGGAATGCCACCGCCAGGTAACGGCACATGATAGCGACATTACAGGGACAGAAGAGCCGCAGAGCCACTAACAACGCTGGGTACACTGGGAGGGTCAAGTGAGATCCCACAATAAAGGGCTTACTTAGTGCAGGGTCTGGCGCAACATAAACAAGCAATACACGCCCACTGCTCTCATTAGCTCCATTTCACAGATGGGGAAACTGAGACTTAAGAGGGTGGAGTGACCTGTTCAAGGTCACAGGGATACCAATGGCAGCATTGGACTCCCTGCTGCACAGACCTGCCCTCTTCACAAAGGCAAAAAAGAGGACCTACCCTACTAGAGGAAGAAAGAATATTAGTTGACAATTAACAGTGGCTAATAATAATTTAAAAAGATAAAGAATAGCCAGCGCCATCATTTTTATGCTACCAGATATTTGTTTTTAGCTTTGCTATGTTCCACATCCCTATAAAATAGCAGTAAACATACCCATTTTACAGAAGAGGAAACTGAGGCTCAAAGAGGTAGACCTTTTGTGAGAAGCCTGGAAGAAGGGCTCCTCTGACTCAGTGTCCCCTTCTGCCCCAGGCACCCTGGACACTGCCCACCTGTGAAACCCAGCCCCCCTGGCCTTGTGGGGGCCAGATCGAGTTCCGGGACTTGGGGCTGAGACACCGACCCAAGCTCCCGCTGGCCGTGCGGGGTGTGTCGTTCAAGATCCACGCAGGAGAGAAGGTGAGCAGCGCTTCCAGGCCTTCTTCCTCTTGGAAGCCAGGCCACAGGGCAGCTGGAGAGGACTCGGGGCCATGGCCAGGCTGGGCATCTCCCCAGGGCTCAGGCCCTGAGCACCTTCCCATTCCACATCCCCACCCGGGGCACCTCATCTTCAGGCCCACCACCCCCTAAGTTGAACTTATCTCACCAAACCTGACTCCACCAGGGGAAACCCCCTCACCCACCTTGATGCCATCTCCCCAGCTTCCCTTTTCTTCTTTCTTGAACATCAGTTGAACTATCGGGCAGTGCTAAATGCTCCGTATACTTCACCCAGTTTCATGGGCTCAGATCCTGGCTCTGCCAAGGCTCACCTCGGGCAAGTTACTTCATGAGTCAGTTTTCCCACCTGTAAATGGGAATGCCTATGTCAACATCACATAGCGGTGTTTTGAAGTTTAACTGCCTGGAACAGTGCCTGGAACAGAGCACATGCCTCAGAAATGTTTACCGGTGCTTTCATTCATTAGCATTTACATTTTCACTCTGACAACAGCCCTATGAGGAAGGCGCTAGTATTGTCCCATTTATCCCGTTAGGCTCCTTCACTGAATCCCTCTTCTCCCTTCCCACCCTGCGACACTTCCTCCCTGAAGCCCTCCTTGCCCTCCCCCTGATGGCCCCAGGCCCTCATGAGCCCTCAGCCTATTTCTGTTCGCCTGTGACCTTTATTTGAGCATGTCTTTCCCCGGCTCAAGACCTTCCACCTGCTCCAGGCTTCCTTCAGGGCAAAGCCCAAACTCCTGAGCTTGACAGTCAAGGTCCTGCCCAGCGCTCTGCTGCATTCAGTGCCCTGCCAGGGCTGAGTCCACGTCTGTGGAGCAGCTGCCTCTGGGAGCTCAGGGAGCTTTCAATCTAACACTGTGGTTTACCTGGAATCTCCCCCCTCTCTGAACTCCTGCTTGCCTTTCAATATCCCACTCAAGTACCCCTCCTCCATGAAGCCTTCTCTGATTACCTCATCAACCCCTATCCAAGGGAGTAGGAACAGCACCTCCTGGCTTACCTCCATTGCTGCAGGTCTGGAGCTTGATGGTAGAGAGTGATCATCACACTTTATTAAAATTAAGTTTACTCAGTCGCCCTCCTTTCGAGAGCACACAGTCCTTTGGCGCAAGGGCTCTATTTTTATGCTGGTGTCTAAGAGGGTGGCTGTCATACAGTGGGGTGACACATTTCATTCATTTATTAAACAAATAGTGTCAACCCCCCACCATGTGTCAGACACTGAGCATGCAACAGTCAGCAAGAAAGATAAGAATGGAAGGGTAGATGGGGGGCAGATCAAAGGATGGACAGATAAATGGAAGGATGGGGGATGGATGGTTGGGATGGGGGATGGATGGAAGGAAGGATGATGGTCAGATGGCTGGACAGGAGGTCGTGGGAGAAAGGATGAGAGATGGATAGAAGGAAGGATGAGGGACAGATGGAAGGATGGGGACAGATGGCAGGATGGGACATGAATAAAATGACATGGGGCTGGAAGGAAGAATGAGAGATGGTGGAGGGCTGTGGATGGAAGGATGGGGGAAATGGAGGAACAGAGGAGGGTACGGATATTGAAGGAAGGTTGTGGGAATAGTTGGGAAGATAGGAGAGACATGTTGGGATGAGGGAAAGATAGAGAGA
>NW_005871424.1:468312-546013 GCF_000147115.1 Myotis lucifugus | reverse complement strand
GATCTGGGTGCAGGGGAAACATCTCCCAAAGAGATGCCCAGGAAACCTAGGCTGTGCCCGCCTTCTTCTGGCCCGGCCTAGTCACAGTGGCCTTGCCCTCTCATCCCCTGGCAGGTGGGCATCGTTGGCAGGACGGGGGCCGGGAAGTCCACCCTGGCCGGGGGCCTGCTGCGGCTCCTGGAGGCAGCTGAGGGTGAGGTCTGGATTGACGGGGTCCCCATCAGCCATGTGGGGCTGCACACGCTTCGGTCTAGGATCACCATCATCCTCCAGGTGAGGCCTCAGGACAGGGTGGGCAGAGGTGGGATCGTGGCTGGGCCAGCCCTGACCCATTGCCCGTCCTGGCCAGGACCCCATCCTGTTCCCCGGCTCTCTGAGGAGGAACCTTGACATGCTACAGGAGCACACGGATGAAGCCATCTGGCAGGCCCTGGAGACGGTGCAGCTCCGAGCCCTGGTGGCCAGCCTGCCCGGCCAACTGCAGTACGAGTGTGCCGACCAAGGCGATGACCTCAGGTAGGGTTGCCCCACCACAGCCTGGACCTCAGGGGAGCTGGAGGGAGAGGCACATGTGGCCACGGCTCTCCCCAGGGGCAGTCTGCCCTGGAAGTGTGCCTTCCCCATAGATCATCAACCCCATCCTATTAATAATCACGGTAGGAGCCCCGTCCCTTGTCAGCAGTTCCAAACTCCAACACCATCTCTGAATATCACGTCTCTTTTTCCTAAATTCGGTTTCCCAATTTAGTTAGTGGCAAAACCCAACCTCTACTGATACGAGACTATGTTTAGCGTTTATCCTACCCAGCACCTATTTTGCTGTAGAAATAACGTGTGTGATATTGGGTGCTGGACCCATGCCCACTGAGGGTACCAAGTATGCCTTTGAAAACATTTTTTAAAATGTAGTAAAAAATACACCATAAAATTGACCATCTTACCCATTTTTAAGTGTATACTTCAGTAGCATTGAGCACATTTACATCACTGTGCTACCCAACTCCAGAACTTTTTCATCTTGCAAAACTGAAACTCAAAAATTCTTTAAACAATTCCCTATTTCCCCGTCCTCCCAGGGAAACTGAGGCACGGCGGGTTCGAATGACTTGCCTGAAGTCACCTGATCAAAAAATGGCAGGATGGGGGTTTCTACCAGCTCTGTGGGCTGGGGGCCACCACTTCTGTGGCTGTTGTGGAGACGCATTTGTGGGCACGCCCTACAAACTCTGACGTGCAGACACACAAACATCTGGCCTGACTGTCCCACTCCCTCCTAGCCTGGGCCAGAAGCAGCTGCTGTGTCTGGCACGTGCCCTTCTCCGGAAAACCCAGATCCTCATCCTGGACGAGGCCACGGCCGCCGTGGACCCGGGGACTGAGCTGCAGATGCAGGCCGCCCTTGAGAGCTGGTTTGCCCACTGCACGGTGCTGCTCATCGCCCACCGCCTGCGCTCCGTGATGGACTGTGCCAGGTAAGTCCCCCCAAGGCACTGGCCCCAGGGACCCTGCAGTGGTGAAGGAAGGCATCCGCATTTAGAGCTGGAAAGGTAATGGAATGGATTATCAGGTGCCCATTGTACAGGTGGGAAGACTGATGCCCAAAGGGGAAGAGATGAGCCCAAGGCCATATGCCCAGTAGATGCTTACAACCAGGAAACCACACAGAAGGCCAGACTTCTGGGGAGCAAACCTCAGAGCAGGCACGCTGGGCTCTCCGAGCGGCCCAGGGACCAGGCTGGTGTCCAAGGAGCTGCCTATCTCCCTCTCCCCTGCAGGGTGCTGGTCATGGACAAAGGGCAGGTGGCAGAGAGCGGCAGCCCTGCTCAGCTGCTGGCCCGGAAGGGCCTGTTCTATAGGCTGGCACAGGAGTCAGGCCTGGTCTGAACCAGACCCCTCGACCCTCCCGCCACGCCAACCTGGAAAGATGTGCCATGCCCTGGAGATACCAGTGACCTGGGGTCATCAGCAGAGTCTAGACCCCTCTGCTCTCCGGGATTGGGTGGCAAATGGCAGGGAAAGTGGACGATCATCGCAGACCCAAGAGGATGCAGCAACCCCCAAGGTCGGCCTGACCAGAGCCCGTCCAGCCTTGTCCATCCTGGACCCAAAGTAGACAGTGGCTCTCAGCCCTGGCTGCCCATTGGACCCATGTGGGAACCTCAAGACCTGCCCACACCCAGGCTCCACCACAGACCAATGAAGTCATTAACCCTGTGGCAGGGCAATGGTGTGTGTACTTTCCCAAATTAACCCTTTTATTTTGAGACGAGTGTAGATTGACCAGCAGTTTTAAGAAATAATCCACAGAATGCCTGTGCACCCTTTTCCATTTCCCCCAAAAGTAACACCTTGAAAAACGCAAGCGTGGTATCACAACCAGGATATTGACATTGGTACCATACACAGATCCTGCTCAGATTTCCCTGTACTAGTATGTGTGCGTGTGCATGCGTGTGTGTGACTTCTACACAATTGTATCACACGTATAGGTGGCATCCACCACCACTTCCATCACCACGACGACCCCTGGGGCTGCCGTTCTGTGACCACACCCTTCCCTCCTGCCCCCGCGACCCCCAACATGCTCTCCATTCGGGCACACGGTATATTTTTAAAGCTCCCCGTATGATCCCAACATGCACCAGGACTGAACGCCATGGCTCCTGCTGCTCCTCCCACCCTTGTACACGGGCTCCAAGAAGCATCTTGTCTGAATTGGACACAGGAGCCACGACCCACACCACGATGGGGCCCTCCGGGCACAAGCATGAGGACACACGGGCACGCAGTTCAGCTCCGAAGGCCAGAGGGGAGGGGCCGGGACTTCCTCAGGAGAAGTCCTGAGGGGAATCGCTCTGGACCTGGCACATGTCATACATCTGTTTGTTACAGACCAAATTCCAGCTTCTTGGGGGAGCCCCAGAAGCAGTCAGAACATCCCGGGCATTTCTGTTCATACTTCCTCCCCCGAGGGGGCTGTGTGGGAAATGCTGCTGGGGTCAGAGGTCAGGGTGGTGACGGGCAGCCCCTGCCTTCCTGAAGGGCGGTGCACAGCGCACGCATGTGCTCAGGCCTGTTTCTGACAGTGGTCAGTCGGAATCTTAGTGCAGGGCTCTTACGACTGCCTTCAGGCACCAGGAAAGGGGGCTCGATTCTCAAGTAGCCAAAGCCGAGGTTCCCCAGACACAGCTACCTGTAGTGCAGAGTGAGCAATGAGGCAACCCAGGCTCCTCACTGACTCATGGCATTGCTGCAGGGATAGAGGAAGCTAATACACGGAAACGTGCCCAATAAACGTTCACGATGATCCCTGGTGTATCTGAGGGCCTCTGTGGGCAGCGAGAAGGGTCCACACACCAGGACTTTTATTCTGGTCACTACCGACATGTGGGGTAGATAATTCTCTGCCACGTGGGGTTGCCCTGGGCACTGTAGGATGTGTAGCAGCATCCCCGGCCTCCACCCACTAGATGCCAGTAGTCCCCCCGCCTCCAGTTGTGACAAAAATGTCTCTAGATGTTGCCAGATGTCCCGGAGGGAATCAGAACCACCCAGTCCAGTCACTGGGCTAACCCGGCCCATTGCCACCAATAATCTACTGAGACCGGGGCAGTGGCCGTGCTGGTGCGCCAGCAGGCGCCCGTGGACACCCAGCTGCCTGACAGGACACAGCCTGCTCTGCCTCGTCAGGTCACAGGGACTTCCTAATGGGACATCCTGACACAGGTTTCCAGCCCAGAGTGATCCACGTTTCATTGCAGCTTCTACCTCCCTCGGCCGAGATGTGGCGAGCAGCACATTTTGATGACTTCAGATTGGGGTAGGGCGCCTGCACCTCTTGCCTCTCCCCTGTTGCGCCTACGAAGTGCTGGCCCCACCATTACTGGCAATTACGAGCTCCATTTCACAGATGAGGAAACGGAGGCTCAGACAGTTGCCATGACCTGCCGAGGTCACCCAGTTAGTAAGGGGCAGAGAGGGGATCTGCCCCTGGGGCCCTCTCACACCAAAGCCCAAGTCATCACGTGGGGGTTGTCTTTCCAACTTGGGAGCCTGGAAAGGGACCCGGCATAGCGCTTCTCGTTGCTCTGCCGGGAGCTGAGCCACCGGACGGCCCGGCAGAGCGGCCACAGGCAAAGGCGGCAGCAGCTGCGTGTTTGGCAAACTCACTTGGGATCATTCCAGGGTCACAAAAGCCTACTTTCACGGAAGGAGATGGTCTGCCAGGGCGCAGAGTGTGGGCCACAGGAGCCAGCGCCCACGAGCCTGCTGACAAGGCTGCTGCTGGCCCACACCCTTGCTGTGGGGACCAGCCTGCATGCCACCCAGGCCACTAATCCCCCCGCCGTGGCTCCTGCCAGCACAGCCTGGCTGGCGGGGAACACACACATCCAGGGAAGCCACACATGGAGCTGATCGCACCTGCATGGTCATTTACTTCATTTGAGACACTTATGAGTGGGTGTGCGTCGTCCACACTCTCCCTTCTATGGTGACCTGGAAGCCAGCTCCTGAGAGGCAAGGTCAAAAGGCGAGAACAGCCTGGCTCTCGCAGTGGCTGCTTGGAAGGGAGTGACCCTGCAGGGGCGCCTGACCCTCATCAGGACGTGTATGAGCAAGAAATAGAACCCTGTGTTCATTTCCCATGAGTTTGCGGCTACAGCACGGCCCAACCTATCCTGACTGTATTAACACAAAGGGATTTTCAAGGGCCACGTGTTTTTTGCCTTAGAACCTGACCTGGGCCACACACACATCACTGTTCATCTTCACAACATTCCCTCCGTGCAGGTGTGATCAGCTCCACTTGACAGATGAGGCAACAGAGACTAGGTGACTTGCCCAGGGTCACACAGCCAGCAAATGACAAGGGCAGGACTCAGGCCCAGGTCTGTCTGACCCCAGAGCCCAGGCTCTGTCCACCGGGCCACGCTGACTCCCCACTCTACCCCACACGGCTCTTAACCTCTAGGCTCCCATTTCCGACAGGGGCTCCCACTAGAGATGGCATGTTTGCCAACAGGAAAGAAGGAGAGCAGACAAGAGGGGAGCCGCTGACTCCCAGAGGAGATGGCTGAAACCCCAAAGAAAATGGAATCGTTATTAGAAAGAAATAAAATTTTTTTTTTTTACTGCAAATTGCTTGTAAATGTTCTCGTTTCCAGTGTAAGTCATTACAAAACGATTCCCAAGAAAAACTTGGTTTATCTAATGTGAAAGAATGGTATAACTTACAAAAAATAAATATATATTCCACCTAAAGGAAGATGCTTTTCTGGATTTGAAGTCAGCAAGGGAATCTCGGGGCAGCAGTGGCCCCTCTGCTTTGTGGGTCTCCCCGGGGTCTCTGGTTGCGAGACCTAAAGGACGGGCCCTGGAGGTCTCCACTCGCTTCTTCTTCAGGGACCCGCAGCCCCGCTGTCAGATGCTGGCCACCGTGGCTTTCCCTGGGAGAGCTGCTCCCGGCCCAACACTTCCGCCCAAGAAATTAAGTTGAGAGAGTGTTTCTCCCAGGAGCAGTACTTTAAAAAAAAAAAAAGAAAAACAATCACTGATATTCGTGAATGGGTTCTTTTCTTGTCCTGGAACACACTCAGTAACTACACGTCCGGTTCTCCACACTGCCGCTTCTGACAGCTAGCCGGAGGCCAAGGGTGAGGAACTGAAATCTAAAAACGAGGAGAAGTCTCAACAGAGCTCGATTCAGTACCCGCGGGTCATCCGTGGCGGTGCCCAGTGCTCCTGGCTTTGAACCCTTCACAACCACGAGCAAACCCCTTCCAGGTGCCTCGAGGTAATCCATTCTAGCAACTGGCAAAAGGAGGCAGGAGGAAAGGCAGAGAAAAGACCGGCGTGGCTGAAGAGGTGAGCAGCCAATGTGGGAAACTGGTACTGAGAGAGGATCCCCCAGCCCTGGAGTTCCAGGTCCAGGTCCCCCGTAAGCCCAGCCCATCCTGCCAACGAGAAGCCCGCAGGTGATGAGGCTGCCTCTGGCCTGTGAAGCAAGTCTCGGTGCAGGCGGTGCTGGGACGCTGGCTCCGTGTCTGAGCGCCCAGGCGACGGGATGGTTGGTAAGAGGGGCGTCCACGGCCCCCAGGACACCGCCTGAGGGTGAGGATGATCTTCACCAGGCCCCTCACCTCCAAACAGCAGCCCCAAGGAGACGAAGCATTCTTGGTGGAGCCCAGATGTTAGAGGTGCCAGGACAGCAGCCGGGGCCGAAGACTTGGAATTTCAGACTTTGGCTAAAGAGATTTGAGGCAGTTGGCTGGATTTGGTCACTAGCATGTTTTACGCAACCAATTTCTTGAGAAGTCTGGCTGCCAAACTTCCCTGCAGAGCACCAAGAGCACGAGCAGGCCCTCCCAGGTTGTGCAACGCCGGTGCGTCCTGCGGGGGTAACAGGCAAGGGTGTGCTGTGCGTGTCTTTGGCGGGCTGCGTCTCTGTGTCCCTCCTGTTCCTTCACAGCCAATTCCAGGCAGCGGACCAGAGGGTGGCTGCTTTGTGGTTTTGTTTTATTGGGTTTGGTTTTATTTCCTTTTTTGGTTTCAGTGTATGGGAGGCTTGGGTTCCCAAAGAGGCTGCTGACTCATCCTGGGACAAGGCATGTGGGCCTTGCAGGTCAAACCAGACGCACCAGCGCCGGGCTTACACCAAGCCGGCATCTTTGGCCATGCTGTAGAACAGGCCTCTCTGCTGCAGGAGGTCAGAGGGGGCGCCGCACTCCCGGATCTCTCCTTTGTCCAGGACGATCACCCTGCAAACGGAGGGCACGCAGCCATGAGTGGTAGGAGGGGTTGGCACCTCATGCCCGCAAGAGCCCAGCTGGGCAAATCCCGGCTTTGGGTCAGGCCCCTCACCTCTGTCTGTTAGGACTGCTGCAGTAGCCTTCCAACTGGTTACCCCTTCTCAAGCCCTATTCCTAGTCAATGTCAAAGTCCTGTGATGCTACACACGACACTCACTATCACCTACTCTGTCTCCTTCCCAGCACAATTTGGTTTTATTTATTGCCGAGTTTATTATCTGTCTCTGCTCCCAGTCCCCAGCTAATCTATAAGGTCCCTCAGCCAGGCTTCCTGCTGAGTCCCCAGGACCTGGAACAGGGCCGGCTTTGTGGCAGGCACTGCACACGTGATGACTGAACAAATGACTGAGTGACGTCAAAAATACCTGGTACCACCCGGATAAAGCGAGGTCCCACCAACTGGGGCTGTCCCCATGCATAGGACAGTGTTGAATGAATGAATGAGTGAATGAGTGAGGTGGGCACCAAGGCCTAGAGGCCTTCTGTGCCAGATGCTTCACCTGGTGTAGTCCATGATGGTGTTGAGACGGTGAGCGATGGTGAGGACAGTACAATCGTCGAACTGTGTCCGGATGGTGGACTGAATGAGGTCATCGGTTTCCAGGTCCACAGCCGCTGTGGCCTCATCCAACACAAGGATCTTCGTCTTCCTCAGCAAGGCCCGGGCCAGGCAAACGAGCTGGCGCTGCCCAACACTTGACCAGAGAAAAAGACAGGAGACAGAGAGTCAAAACCACCCCTGACCCTGAGCCCTGGCCTGAGCTGGGAGGAGGGAGAAGAGACTTGGTGCTGCTCAGAGCAGGAGAGGGTCCACTCCCACACCCGTGCCGATGGCAGACATCACTAATCCATCACAATGTTCTTCCTGTTGAGCTAGAAGCGAGCTCGGGATCATTCTCAGCCCAGGGCTCAGAGGAATACGAAAACATTTGACATGGTCAGCGTGGGTAGTGTGACAGGCAGCAAAAGGGGCCCCTTATCCAGGCCCTCACAACTGACTCTGCATTCAATCATGGGCCTTGCTTTGGCCAATGGGGTACTGGCCAACATAAGGCTTGGCAGAAGCTTAACATGGGAATACACGCCAGGGTTTGCACCTCTGCCATCACCATGACAACACGCCTGGGCTGGTCTGTTGGAGGATGAGGGACATGAATTGCCCCAAGGGAGGCCAATCAGATCAGCCAATTGCAGCGGACCCCCAGTCACATGAATGAGCCCAGTCATGATGAAACCTGGCTGAAACCCATTTTATAGATGCTGAAACTGAGGCTCCAAGAAACAAGAGGCTCATGTGTGGCAGAGCTGGGACTCAAACCTGGATCAGACACAGATGCAAAAGGACAGAATCATCAAGAGCCCTGACCGAGGGGGAACCCACCTCAGGTTCTCCCCGCCTTCCGTGCACTCGTGGTTCAGCTTGTCAGGAAGGGCCGAAACGAAGTTCTTCAGGTGAGCCAGCTCCAGTGACGTCCAGACCTCTTCATCCGAGTACTGGCTGAACGGGTCCAGGTTCATGCGGAGAGAACCCGAAAACAAAATGGGGTCCTGTTCAGAGAGAAGACAGCTGTCAGTATGTGAGGCTCAATGTCAGCTGGACATGGATGGGACAGAGGTGGGACACAAAGAGTTCTTGCCAGAAATGTTCACAATTGGGCATGAGAGTTCCTCTGAATCGCTATTTCTAGAGATCTTAATAATGGGGGGAGGGGACCCGGAAATCTCTGTGTTAGGTGAAATAGAATAGATTGATTTTTTGAGAAGACTTCCTGGAGTCTTCAATATGCACATCTTCCAGAAAGATGTGACATGGTTAATTCCTAATCGTCAAGTACTGTGGATTCCTCCCAATCCCCTGCCTCCAAAACAGAATCTTAGAAGAAATTTCAGGAAAAATAACATTAAAAAGCAACATATTAGGGAAACAGCACCTTCAGGAATCAGTCTAGAAATTTTTTTTTAAAATCACATCTGTAGTATTTTTTTAACATATATTTTTATTGATTTCAGAGAGGAAGGAAGAAAGAGAAACATCAATGATGAGAGAGAATCATTGATTGGCTGCCTCCTGCACACCCCCAACTGGGGATCGAGCCTGCAACCTGGGCATGTGCCCTGATTGGGAATCAACCAGGACCTCTTGGTTCATAGGTTGACGCTCAACCACTGAGCCATGCCAGCAGGGCTAGCAAATTCTTCTCACTTAGCTCTTGGAAGGGCAAGAGAGTTTTGTCCTGACTGACAGCCAGCAGAAAGCCAGTGCCTACGCATCCCGTTAGATGCTCTGGGTGGCAAAGTGCAGGGACAACACCTGGTTAATTCCCATTGCTACACCAGAGGAGACTCAGTGGAGAAGTGACATAGCATAATTTTAATAAGAATAATAAAGCAGGAACACATTTATATCTGTATACTGAAAACAGACACGCATTGCTCTCAGTGGGACCCAGCGCTCCTGGTGGCCTCACACAGACCCCACCTGGGGGATGATGGTGATCTTGAAGCGGAGGTCGTGCAGGCCGATTTTGGCGATGTTGACGTTGTCAATAATGATCTCTCCTTCTGAAGACTCCTTGATCCGAAACAAGCCCAGGGTCAGGGATGACTTCCCGGCTCCCGTCCGCCCCACAATGCCAACCTGTGGGACAGGAAGGACCAGCGTGAGGTGGGAATGCTGCTATCTGGGGGATACCTCCTGTCTCAGAACACCCTCATGTCAGACATCTGCCCCAGGGAGCTCAGTCATCTGGTCAACCAACTCCCACCACAGCCCTCTCGCTCCAGCTTCCTAGAGGCGTTCCTTTAGGGGCTGTCGGCTCTTTATATGTTAAAATTATAATTAGCTCTTTTTATAAGCTACTAGACCTCCAAAGACCCAGGCATCAGACAGGGAGGGATTTTAAATAGGCCCTATTATTTTCAACTCATGATGATATTAAGTAATAATCAGGTTATTTCCCTCACACTGTTCTTTTTTCTTTTGTTGTTGTTGTTAATCCTCACCCCAGGATATATTTTCCATTGATTTTGAGAGAGAGTGAAAGGGAAGAGGGGGGGGGGGGAGAGAAAGAGAGGAGAGAGAGAGAGAGAGAGAGAGAGAGAGGGAGAGAGAGAGAGAGAGATATCAATGTGAGAGAGACACACCGATTGGCTGTCTCCTGCACATACCCCAATTGGGGCCGGGGATCAAACCTGGAACCAAGTATGTGCCCTTGACTGGAATTGAACCCATGACCCTTCAGTCCAGGGGCCGGCACACTAACCACTGGGCCATACCAGCTAGGGTCCCTGACACTGTTTTTCCCAGTTCTTGAGATGGTGAATTTCCCATCCAAGCTGTTGAAACAGCTCAAATATTCAAGGACACCCCCTGCACACCTCTCCTCTCCATCCCAGCTGTGCGAGGAAAACAGGTTACGGATGTGGCCTGGTCTCCACTGTCCTCTCTTGAGGGAACTGGGCTCCCATGCAGTGGCCAGTGATGACGGCCCCTGACATCCAAACACACCCCCTTCCCCTGGGCTCCCGAGAGGTGGGTTTCCTCTGCCGCCCACAGCGATGTCACAGGGCAGTCTCTCATGATACAACACAGAAAGCCTGGCGAGAACATGGCCCACTCTGTTCTTTCCTCGTTGTAAATTAGAGAACTTATCTCATGGGAACAGAGCGTTCTGAGCCTGGCGGAACGGACAGTGTAACAAGTCCGTATGTTCAGAGATGAAAGAAGCACTGTTCCCTGGAAAATGGCCAGGAAGGCCATGGTCTGATTCTGAGAATCTGGGGGTCTGAGGGGAAGGACATCTTCCAGGAACAGCTGGGGACCAAGGCTCTGTTCCAAAATTCTGACAATTTCACATGCCCCTTGAGCCATCCCTAGCAGTGAGGGTGGCATCCTTCTATCTTAGAGATCCGAAACTCAATGCCTACAGGGTCCATGGAGGCACCTGAATGGGGTGGGGAGGGACCGAGTGAACAGGGAGGCTCACATCTTGCCTCCCAAGAGCCGGGTGGGGAGTATGAGCCCAGTGTTGCTAGATGCTGTGATCTTTCGAGAAAAGCAGGAAATGGATTTTATGGAAAAAGTTCCAGATTTTTCAGTATTTGCAACTTATTCAGATTTTTTTCAAAACCTCTCTGTGGACCTCATTTGGTCCACCGGCTACCAGTGTGCAGCCCTGGGGAACACTGTCTGAATAGCCACCCTAGGGTGTGGGCTGGGATGGACTGCGGAAATGACAGCCGGTTTCATGTGCCTGATCACAAGCTGTGCCGACTGTGCACAGGTGGGAGAACAGCGTGCACCCACCTTTTCTCCTCCTTCGATGGTGATGTTGATGTGCTTGAGAACCAAGTCCAGGTCCTCTCGGTAACGCAGGCTGTAGTCCCGGAACTCCACTCGGCCCACCTGGGGCCAGGTGCTGGCCGGAGTCATCTCCTGGATCCGCCAGGGAGCCTGTAATGGGTGGGGGAGGAGGGAGGCAAATAAGGAATCTGAGGTCCATCTCAGGCCCCAAGGCTCTCTGTGCGCGGCCTCTACAACCTCTCCGACCTCACCTCCCTCTCTCATGTTCACTCCGCTCCCCACACTGACTTCAGGGTGATTTCTCCAGGCCTTTGCATTTGCAGGTTCCTCTGCCTGAAATGCTCTTCCCCAAGCTACCTACTCAGCCTGCTACCCCACATCCTGCAGATCTTAGAGCAAGCCAGACCACCTTCCTGGCCCTGCACCCCTCTGTTCTCTCCCCTGCTTCATTCTCCTTCAGAGCACTTACCATTGTGTCACCCATGCCTACTGAATATCCACTCTATGAGGACAGGTTCTTGTACTGTTCGTTCACTGTTCTATCCCAGGGCCCAGAGCACATAGTAGGTGCTCAATAAATATGTATGGACTGAATCAAAGTGGTCTTCTCTGAACAGACACAAGGCTGACTGCCTTCTAGGTCTGGACTGCAACAATAAAAGCGGCAGCGACCACTTAAACAACACTCTGTCACATTATCTCATTTAATCCTCACTACAGCCCCATACATGGGGTCCTTTCATCATCCCGTTTACACACAAGGAAACTGAGACACGGACAGGGGAGCACGTTGCCCCGTGTCACACAGCCCCTATTTCTGAAAAGTTTCTTAGTCCAGTTCAGCATTTCCTGAGACTTACAACTGGACATGCCCCAGGCCAGCCTCGGGGCTACCTTTAGGGAAAGAGAGGAACCGGGAGGACAATAAAACTTTCAGCCTTTCTTCCCCACAAACTTCTCATATTATTTTTTTTACAACAAAAAAAATTTCCCTTTTATAATTTAAGTATATAAATAAAAAGGACATGCTATAAAAACATAGGAGCGACTGAAGAGAAGTGGGAACTTTCTAACATGTATAATATATTGTTTATAATGTATTGTTTATATTTATACATAATATATACAAAATAAATAAACATATATATCATAATAGTGGGACTCTAAGTGATCTTGACGACTTCTTGTATTTTTCAAATATGTTCTTATTCTAAAAATATAGAATAAACGAAGTAAAATATTTTTCTAAAATAAAAAAAATTTCACACTTTAAGTGGATGAATTTTATGGAGTGTGAATTATCTCTTAAAGCTGTTATAAAAAAATAAACTCAGCCTGCCTGGTGTGACTCAGTGGTTGAGCATTGACCCATGCACCAAGAGGTCACTAGTTCGATTCGAGGTCAGGGCACATGCCCAGGTTGCAGGCTCAAGCCCCAGCAGGGGGTGTGCAGGAGGCAGCCAATTAATGACGGGATATTTATATCTCTCTCTCCCTCTCCTTCCCCCTCTCTTTAAAAACCAATAAAAATATAAGTAAATGAATGAATAAATTAATTAATTAATAAGCTAATTAATTACTTCAGCCCTGGCTGGTGGCTCAGTTAGTTAGAGCATAGACTTCTGGTCAGGGCACATACCCAGGTTACAGGTTGGATCCCTGTGCAGGAGACAACGGATTGATATTTCCTTCTCACATCAATGTTTCTCTCTCTCCCTCTTCCTCTCTGTCTAAAAACAAACTAACAGCCGAAACCGGTTTGGCTCAGTGGATAGAGCGTCGGCCTGCGTACTGAGGGGTCCCAGGTTCGATTCCGGTCAGGGGCATGTGCCTGGGTTGCGGGCACATCCCCAGTAGGAGATGTGCAGGAGGCAGCTGATCGATGTTTCTCTCTCATTGATGTTTCTAACTCTCTATCTCTCTCCCTTCCTCTCTGTAAAAAATCAATAAAATATATATATTTAAAAATAAAATAAAAATAAAAACAAACAAACAAAGATATACTGGGGGGATGATTAAATAAATAAATAAGTTCAATGTTGGCTGGGAAAGTCCTGGTGTAATGCACTCTTATTTCCACAGGGGTCACTCACACCATTCTGGCTGATGCCTCTGATGAAATGGAACCTGGAGTTCACCATTTCAGAGCATTAAAAGACTGAGATATAGGTCACCTTTGCAAATCCTCTAACATAGATTTTAACTGGGGCAGCCTTGGTCTCGTTCCCAAGGGGCATTTTCTTGGGAGGCAGTGTGGCACAATGACAAAGACCCAAATCCTAGGTCTGCGATTTACCAGTCATGTGTCTTAGACAAGTAACTTAATCTCTCTGTGTCTCAGTTTTCTCACCTGTAAAATGGAAGTAATAATAGGATGTGAGTTGTAAGGCTGTATAGTGAATAAATTACTCTATGTGAAATGTTAGGACAGGGCCTGACACCTCCACGAGGGCATAATCTATGTCCCTATTGTTATTGTGGGTGGTAATGAAGTGGCATCACCAAGCATTACTGTTACTGGCATTATTATCACCACTACCATTGCTAGTGGTGTGTAGACAGAATAAGGCACTTCTCAGGGCGACATGGCACTGAAGTCTAGAGGCTTGGGTCCTATCTATCACGTATGACCCTGAATCAGCCAACATCTCCCCTAGGCTACCCTTTCTCCCTCTAAAACAGTAACTGCAAGATTTTCCAAAGTTGGGTCAATTCCTTACCAGTATTTATCCTTTACAATATCCATGTACTCATTCTTGTTATTGCGTTTGGATACTGTTAATCAACTCATTTGTATTTAATTTTAAAACTTATTTAAATCAATGGTGCCTCTAACAGTTGATGACTTAGTATTTATTCATTTTTCAGGAGCAAAAAGAAACTAATCTCTTTTCCCATAAAAGAAGTCCCCCATAAAAATACATAACAGTTTGTCAGATAGAGGTTGCCTGTTGCAGGCACACATGGTTTGGCTCAGAGGTTCTTTAAAGCCACACTGAACATCAAGTTCAAAAGGTCAGGGCAGGGGCTTGCTCTACCTCCTTCTCAGTTTCTGAATACTCCTTGAGTCTCTCCACGGCCACAATGTTGGTCTCCATCTCCGACGACATCCGAACAAGCCAGTTCAGGTAGGTGGTGACCTGCGAGTGGAAGAGTCGCATGGAGCTTTTAGAGTGAGCTTGAGTTGCTTTATTTTAATGAAGTAATTATGAGTTGTGAAATAGTTCAGAAAAGAAAGGTACAGAAAACAGCACCCCACACAGAGCCTTCACACAGACTTGCTCCACTGCATCTCTTAAGCAAGCACATTTCAAAATCACCCATGAGCCACCCTGGTAATCAGAAAGGAAATGAGAAAATATTTTGAAATAGGTAATAGGAAAATACAATATATTAAAATATGGGAAATGCAGCTAAAGCAGGGCTTCAAGGGAAATTTATCCTATATAATAAAAGGCTAATATGCAAATCGACCAAACGGTGGAATGACCTGTCGCTATGACATGCACTGACCACCAGGAGGCAGATGCTCAATGCAGGAGCTGCCCCCTGGTGGTCAGTGCGCTCCCGCAGGGGGAGCGCTGCTCAGCCAGAAGCCCTGAGCCGGGTTCATGGCTGGTGAGCGCAGTGGTGGTGGCGGGAGCGTCTCCTGCCGCTGTGGCAGAGCTAAGTCGGCAGTCGGACATCTCCCCAAAAACTCTAGGACTGCGAGAGGGCGCAGGCCAGACTGAGGGACCCCCCCCACACCCACCCAGTGCACAAATTTCGTGCACTGGGCCTCTAGTAGTGTTATAAGCATTTCTCTTGCAGTTGGAGGCATCCAGGCCACGTGTCTAATTTCTCTCCTGCTCCAGTCAGTCACGGGGCTGTAGGCCTGCTCCTCAAATTCCATTCAGCCCCTTTGCTCTCCTGCACTCCCACAGGGACCCAAAACAAAGACAACTGGCTATCCCGTTCAGAGAGATGGGAAATTCAGCAAGAGCACCCTCTCTCACCTGTAACGAGTAAGATATTGAGAGGCCCACCAAGCCGGCGCTGAGGCTGTTCCGGGAGATCACTGCAAACAGGGTTGCAAACAGGACAATGCAGTTGCCCACACACTCCAGCCGCACAGCCAGCCACCTGCATGAGACACAGGCAGACGAAAGGACAGACACACGCCCAGAGTCAGCTTTTTCAGAGACTTGGTTTCTGGTTCTGGGCGTGGGGTTGGGAGTGGAACTTCACTAACTAAAATAATCCCTGACAGTTCAGAGAGAGGCCTTCTCTGCCCCACTCCTAGGACTCAGGGGGAAGGAGGACAAAAGGGACACAATTTCAGTAACTCCTCACTCATCCGGCAACCCCAGGGATTAAGGCAGTTCTCTGGAAGCAATCTTCCCAGGAAACGGAAGCTTGCTTTTTTAAGAACCAACTTTTTCTCATTGAAACCTTTCAAAACAGCCATGTGTGCATTTTTGAAAAAAGATGTCCTGAAAAATTAATAAATACTAAGTCATCGGCTGTAAGAGGCACCACTGATTCAAAATAACCTTCTCTTGACCGGCTGTAGCTCAGTGGGTGGGCATCAACCTATGAAGCAGGAGGTCACGGTTCGATTCCCAGAGCACATGCCCAGGTTATGGGCTTGATCCCTAGTAGAGGGTGTGCAGGAGCAGCCAATCAATGACTCTCATCATTGATGTTTCTATTTCTCTATCCCTCTCCCTTCCTCTCTGAAATTAATAAATATATATATATATATTTTTTAAATATACTTTATTGATTTTTTACAGAGAGGAAGAGAGAGGGATAGAGAGTCAGAAACATCGATGAGAGATAAACATCAATCAGCTGCCTCCTGCACACCCCCTACTGGGGATGTGCCTGCAACTAAGGTACATGCCCTTGACCGGAATCGAACCCGGGACCCTTCAGTCCGCAGGCTGACGCTCTATCCACTGAGCCAAACCGGTTACAGCAATAAAAATATTTTTTAATAAAATAACCTTCTCTTGGCAGGGAAAAGGGTGGTAAGAAAAAACCACTATTTTCAATGTAGTGGAAGGGTCCCCAGATCCAGATCATCCTCATCTCAGAAACATTAAAATGTATTTTACCTTTTAAAATATAAACAGATATTTTAATGATTTAAAGGTAACTTTTGTAAGATATCACACAGCATTAGGAACATTATTTTAATGTTTCAAAATGTAAAGCATTCTAGGAGATGGGTTAGCCTTTTTCCCACTACAGCTCTTAGACCCACGTGACTGGTCTTCTTGGGGGTGAGCCACTCCCACAGACAGGCAGGCACAGTGACAAACGCCCTGAAAGTTCTGCAAGGGAAGACGGGGTCTCCAATGACTCCCGGTCTCCCCCCAGCCTTACCCTGTAGGATCGTACTGTACATGGTGGGCTGGCGGTTGGTTTTGATGGGTCACTTCCAGGATGCTGCTACCCCTGCCCCAGCGTTTTCTTACCCCTCATCTCAAAAACTGTATCAGGATGCAACTGAGTGAGGAGGATATTTTAGAGATAAAGCAGACACTTTTCTAAATTCAGTCAATAATTAGCAAATTTTGCCCTGGCCAGTGTGGCTCAGTTGGTTGGGCATTGTCCTGTGCACCAAAAAGTTGCTGGTTTGTTTCTAGGTCAGGGCACATGCCCGGGTAGGAGGCGTACAGAAGGCAGTCAATGATATCTCTCTCTCTCTCTATCTCTATCTCTCTCTCCCCCTCTCCCTTCTTCTACCTCTAAAAAGCAAAATATATATAATAATAATAATAATAATAATAATAAATTAGCAAACTTCCTTTTCTCTTTTTTTCAATTTATTTATTTATTTATTTATTTACTTACTTACTTACTTATTTATTTATTGTCTAAAGTTTTACATATACCTCCCTTGATTGACCATCCCCCCAGTCATTCCCACCCCAGGCAAGCCTCCACCGCCCCAGTGTCTGTGTCCATTGGTTATGCTAATATGCATGCATACAAGTCCTTTGGTTGCTCTCTAACCACCCCCTTCCCTGCCATTTGTCTCTTGATCTATTCTTGTTCATCAATCTTTTTCTTTTTTTTATTAATGCAATTCAATCATTCTTCATACCCTAAATGACAATTTCACATGGTTTGACTTAATATTCGTGATTTGCTCCTGATACACATCACGGGGGTGAGGTTGGGGGTTGCCCTTCAGCTTGAAACTACGGTAGGAAAATACTCAACAGCTGAGTCTGCCCACCCCTGGTGCTCCTGTGCCCCCAGGATGACAGCTAAAGGGCAGGTTCTGTATGATTTTCTGGCTCCAGAAGAACTCTCTGTCCCTGTCCTTCAGTGCCTTGGAGTGCTGGTGCTCACAGTGTCCCTGTCTGCTTTTCACAGTTATTCTGTCCTCACCAAATCGAACCATTCCCTCTGGGAGGGTTTGAGTTTGGCTTCACACCCTCCTCCAGGAACTACGGCGGCTTCCCACGCCCCCTCTGGTGGGCCCGGTGCGCCCACCTGTTGGCCACGATGCTGGGGTAATAGGCCTTCTGGTTCTCGTCCACCTTCAGGTCACTCTGGCAGATGAAGCGCTCCTGTTCCGCAAAGGCCCGGATGACACTGACCCCCAGCAAGGTCTCGTTGAAGTGGGAGTAAACCGGGGAGCGGCTGACAGATTCGAGGCGCTTCAGCTGCCGGGAGGAGGCCACATAGAACCTCTGGGGGCACAGAACGGACAGGGGAGTGAGTGGAGCTGTCCTCATCCCAGCTTCCCGGGGCTGTGCTGGAGGAAGTGTGGACATAAATGATGCCACATGCTGGAGCTGGGCTGTTCTTAGCAGGTGACTCCACTCACCTGGTGAACTGCTGGCAGAGAGCCAACAACGATGGCAGCGATGACAAATAGAATAGCTAACACTTATGCAGAGCTCACCCTCTGTGGCATTGTTTGAACTACTTTCACATATACCAACTCACTGAATCCTCACCCAAGACCTCTGAGGTGCTCATTCCTTTCTCACCATCAGGAAACTAAGGCACAAAGAACTAAGCTCACCTCGTCCCTAAGATCACGTGGCTGGCTAGGACGTGGCAGAGCTGGGATTCGAACCCAGACCCTTGGCTGCAGAGTGCCAGCCTCTGTCATGTACAGCATCTCTGAGCCACTGACTGCTGGGGTTTAATGGGCCTGCAGGATACATTCTCTCATTTCCTTTTTCTAATCCTCACCCAAAGATATGTTTCTTTATTGGTTTTTACAGAGAAGAAGGGAGAGGAGGAGAGAGAGAGAAACATCAATGTGAGAGAGAAACTGGTTGCCTCTCTGACTGGGGATCAAACTCACAACCTTTTTGGTGTGGTGGACGATGCCCCAACCAATTGAGCCACCCGGCCAGTGCGCTCATTTCCTTTGCACATGTACTCAAGAGTGAGATTGCTAGGTTATAGATAAGTGTATATTTAACTAAAAATATACATTAAAAAAACAAAACACCTCTTCCATAATCCCAACCCTCAGGCAGGCAACACTCTTTGCCTCCTTTTCCAGTCCTGCCCACACACATTATGCATTTCATCTTAGTTAAATTTCACATGGTTCAATCTAGTATTAGTAATGTGCTCCCGATACACATCACACGGGTGGGGTTTAGTTAAAATGACCGTGTGCACACAACACGGTCCTCTGCCTAATTCACTTCCTGTTGCTCAGACATAAAACTCGTGGTGCAACAGAGCCTTCCTAATCCTCCCGTCAAGGGTGCATGAGATTCTGCCATGGAAACGCTCCGTCGAGTGCTCAAGGCCCTGCTACTGGCAGGTATTGGAGTTGCTTCAAATGCTGCATTTGGTCTGTTCTGTCCTTTAAATTGGGTCTTTCCAGAACGTTTCCAGCCAGGGTCTGACCATGGATGCTGTTTTTGGTGACTGCAGCCAGGTGACTGCCCAAAGTTGGCACCAAGTTGAAGAGAACGCAGTGAGGGTCCTCCCTGATGCCTCCCTTGTTCATGCTCACCCATCACTGGCCACAGAGTGGCGGGGTCCGGGGCTGGCCTCCTTTGGGGACCCCACAGGAGCAGCTCCAGTGCGGTTTGAGGACAGAGCCCTTCACAATTTCCTACCCTCATTTTGGGTTGCAGTTGCTAAGCTCCCATCTAACCCTCCACCCCCACACCCAGCAGCTGTGCCGCAGCTAACCTTTACGGGCAAGAAGGGACAGGCTGCCCTGCGGTCACCAGCACATGCTTTGGACGCAGACAGACATGAGTTCCCACCGCCGATTCTGCCATTAGAGCCCCAACAAGCTCATCCGTCAACCGGAAACACAGTCCCCACTGCAGCTGCCTAAGAAACCAGGGATGCTACCCGGCTACCACACACACCTTGCCCTGTTACCTCCTCAGGCTTGTTTTCTGCAATACAGACAGGAGGGGACTGGATATCAACAAACTCATGGCTCTGCCACACCAGCCCTGAGTGGCCCGCCTCTATATTTCGATTACAAGAGAGAAAGACACACACCTATCGTGTTTAAGCTGCTCGTATTCGCATCTCCATTACCTCAGGGGGCTTAGGAACTAGAGAATTTCATAGCATTCTTAAGGAAATTTCAATAAAAAAGTATCTTTATAGCTATCACTATTTTTTCTTTTATAACTTACAGCTACAAAAATAACCCTTACTAAAAAGTGCATTTGGTTATCACAAGCTAAAAACAATCAGCTGAGGCGCTTGACACCACACCCACCGCGTCCCCAGCAAACCCTCCGCAGCTCCAGAGGGAACCGGGGCGAGGGCCGACCCTGTGCTCACGGGAGCCCGACACACAGCAGGGCTTCTTCCAGACACCAACAGCCCACCTCTCACCTGGACGAAGAAGTAGATGAGGCCCAGGGGCGGGATGATGACAGCGGCGATGGGAGTGGCCAGCAGGATGATGATGCAGGCGCCAATGACGTTGAACAGGGAGCCCATGAACATCTTGATGACCTGCGGGATCATGGAGTCCACCGTGTCCATCTCCTTGGAGAAGCGGTTCACCAGGTTCCCACTGGGCGTCCGCTCGAAGAAGCTCATGGGCGACCACAGGACATTATGCAGCAGGTCCAGATGCAGGCGGCGGGAGGCGAAGATGCCCCCGATGGACAGCGCCATGGAGTAGCCAAAGACCGCAAGCCCTGCAAACATTCCCGCATTAGACTCCACAGTGGGAGAGGGGCCAAGCTGGGGGCTGGGACGAGTGGCCATGCGACCATGTGGACGAAGCAGGGCAGGGTCCCCAGCTATAATAATAATAATAATAATACTGATGATGATGATGATAATGGCTATTATTTATTGAGCACTTACTATGTGCTAAGCACCATACTGAAGTTTTACAGGTATCTAATCCTTATGACAACTCTGTATAAATCAGGTAACTACCCATTTCACAGATGAGGAAACTGAAACCCAGGTGAATTCCTCCACCTTCAATATTCTCAGCCAATTAGAAGCAGAGATGGGGTTTAATCCTGGCAGCCTGCTCCCGCTCATGCTCTCAAGCTGTTGGCCGAACTCTAGACCAGCCCCATCCAATGGAACTTTCTGTGATGACGGAAACATTCTACATCTGTACTGTCCAATGGAGTAGCCACGAACCACATGTAGCTGCTGAGCACCTGAAATGTGGCTAGTGAACGGAATGACTGAATGTTTACTTTTATTTCAATGTAATGAATTGAAATTCAATAGTTACCCATGGCCAAAGACGACCACTACAGGACAGCACAGCTAGACTAGACACTGCTGCTGTGTGGGCCCAGATAAACATCACACTCTGTGCACCACCTCCCCTCAATTATAATTTGGAGTCCATAGTCCTTTGCCCTAGGAGGGCGTTGCAGGGACTGAGAAACTTAAGAAATCCATGTTTGCTCTTCTGGGTTTCCCAAAGCCATCTCCTGGAGTTCAAGAGGCAACTGTGGCTCCTCCAAACAAGCCACGAAGGGCACCCGTTCCTTGCAGAGAGGCGATTGCAAGAGGCGGAACTAAAATGACAGGCTCTGGAGCCAACACTGTCAGATCTTGTCTCTGTCACCTACCAGGTGTGGGGCCTTCTGCAAGTCACTTAACCTCTTTGCACCTCAGCTTCCCCATCTGTAACATGGGACACTATTAATAGCAATGTCAAATGCAAGGGACCTACCCAGCTATGTGCTTGGTGCACAAAAAGTGCTCAAGAATGTCAAATATGTGTATATCTATTGTACACACTATGTTCCTAGGCATTGAATGTACACGTGTGTGTATATAAACAGTTTTGATGAGCACATAAACACATAGCTAATGTACTGTGTAGCATGTAGCGTAGTGGTTAAGAGCACGGGCTCCGAGCCAGACTACCTTATTCAATGCCAGCTCTGCCACCTGTTAGCATGTGACTTAGGGCAACTTACTTAATCCCTCTGGATCTCAGTTTCTGCATCTCTAAAATGGGGAAAATATTAGCTCCTACCTCGTGAGATTGCTGCAAGGGTAAAACAAGTCAAAACACGTAAAGGTGTTTAGAACAGAACCAGGCACCAGGTAAGTGCTCAGTAAACACTAGCTGTTAGTATTAACGCTGTGGTTTGGGAACTCTCATGGGACCACAAGAAGGGCATACAGCAGGGTTTCTCAACCTCTCACTGTTGACATGTGGTGCTGGATAATTCCGTTGTGGGATCTGTGCTGTGCAGTGCAGGATGCTTAGCAACATCCCTGGTCTCTAGACCCAGTAGCACCCTGAGAAGTTGTAACAACCACACGGATCTCCAGACATTGCCACATGTCCCGGAGGGGCCAACACTACATATGCTAAGAATCCCCACCTTCAGACAGCAGGGAAAAGCCCACAAATGAAACTGTATAGACGCACCATTAATGCTCCAGGTGGACTCTCTTCCTCAACTTTCCTCATCTATAAAATGGGCACACTGGCGCTCTCCTCTATCTCCTAGGGCCATGTGAAACAAAGCATTCAAAATATTTGAATGTTTACTGTGTGTCAGGTACTGTTCTTCTGGGTTTGTCTTGGTGGTGGGGGGGGGGGCGTCTATAAAACCCTGACAAGTAGGGACCAGTTCTCTAACAAGACAGAAAAGTGGTTCCAAGTGCCAAAATCAGGTGGGATGGGGGAGGGTGCAGAGGGGTGGCTCCCACCTTGAGAGATGCCCAGGGCTCCATAGACGCTCAGCCGGACTTTAGTGTGCTTCTGGGTCCCGTTGACGATGGGGTCATCAGTCCAGAGACTGAGCCAATAGTTGGAGGATAGGGCGGCAATGTGGTTACACAAGAAAAGGAAGATGCTCAGAAAGGAGATGAAAAGTCCAATGGCCTTCATGTAGTCCCAGTACACGGAGAGCTTGACCTGGAGCCGGGGAAAGGAGGCGTTTTACACAATGCACCACACCCACCAGGGTCAGCACCTGCCGTCAGGCCTCCACCTGGGCTCATACCCTTGACATGCACACCCCCCCGCCCCACCCCCCCCACGTTAATTGACAAAGAAAGTCAGCAGCAGACCAAGTCCAGGTCCTTGCCCCGCAGGGCTTTGTTTCAACAGGCTCCAGCCTCTTTCCTCGTGCGTGGCCTCGCTGTCTTGTCAAGCCTTTAAGGCTGAATTTTGGGTCATCAAGGTCATGTCTGAATCACAGGCTGGTGGAAAGGTAGCAGTGAGGGGTCAGAGCTCTGGGGTATAACTGAGTGTTTCCTTTTTTCTGTTCCAAGTTTCTGCTCTTCGAACTCAAAGAATGGGCAGAGGGTGTCAGAATAAAGAGCATGTTGCACCCCTTGGTTCCTCACAGCTGCGCTGCCTGCTGTCCCTGCATGACCCCGAGGGGCTCGGGGACCCTCCTCACGAGCAGTGGGACGAGGCAGCGTGGGAGGCAGAAGTGGCCGGGTGGGCTGGACCCAGCTCCACTTTGGCAACTGACACTCCCTCCCCGTCTCCGTTCTCCCTGTGTATAATATAAATGCAGGTGATGCTGAGACCATCTCCTCTGGGGGGTGGGATTCAATGGGGATTAAATGGGCCTGGCATCTCTGGCCCTTCTTTCTCAAGTGCTCAATTCAGGGTCATTTCTCTGGCTCCCTGGAGGGTCAGTGAGTGCAAGGGGGGAGGACACACAACAGCCACCTCAGTCGTTGGCCACAGGTGTGATGGCAGGTGAGGGGACAGGCTGGGAACAGAGGGTCCCAGGAGCTTCTGATATGTCCAGGTGGGTCTGAGTGCCCCACCCTCACATGGTACCGAACCACCTTTCGGGGGTTGGTTATTTTTCTTTGTGTACTTATTTTAGAAACTCTATTCCCCATTTTTTTAAAAAAAACAACATATAACCACATTTATATTTAAAAATAAATTCTGGCCCTGGCTGGTGTGGCGCACAGTGGTTGGAGTGTTGTGTCCCGTGTACTGAAGGGTCTCAGGTTTGATTCCCGGTCAGGGTACATACCCAGGTCTCAGGTTTGATCCCCAGTCAGAATGCATGGGTGAGGCAACCAATTTATGTTTCTCTCCCCTTCTCCCTTCCTCTCTCTAGAATCAATGAAAAATATATCCTTAGGTGAGGATTTAAACAAAACTTTGATCATTGCCACAAGTGAAAAATTACTGATTAGTGACCCTTGGACAATATAGATGATTGTAAAATATATATATATATATATATATATATATATATATATAGAGAGAGAGAGAGAGAGAGAGAGAGAGAGAGAGAGAGACAGCGCTTTAAACCCACGCTGTTTATTACAAAGAAAAGTTAGCAATTGTTAGTGCTAGAGACGGAATGTTTGTGTGTCCCCAGAATGCCTATGTGATGGCACTAGGAGTCGGACCTTTGAGAGGTGATTAGCTTCATGAAGGTGAATGGGATTAGTGCTCTTACGGAAGGAGGCCTCAGCGAGCTCCCAGCCCCTTCTGCCACGTGAGGGCATGGGAAGAAGATGGCCCTCTATGAACCAGGAATGCACAAGGAAGTGGGTCCTCACCAGATACCAAATCTGCCGGTGTCTTGATCTTGGACTTGCCAGCCGCCAGAGGTGTGAACAATAAGTGTGTATTGTTTCAAAGCCACCCAATCTATCCTGTTATAGCAGCCCGAACGGACTAAGACAGGTATTCAAGACGAGCTAGGTAACTTTCTCACTGGTGTACTAAGGGCCGGAAGAGAAGTGAAAACTTTCTTTCCTTAATATTCTTCAGCACCGTGTCTGCAATCACCTCACATAATGGAACCCTGCATGACGGGAAGCCCTGACTTAGAGCGACCAGGTTGCCTACCCCTAATGAGAGGCCCCCAGCAGCTCAAAGGAGGCGGCAGCAAGGACAGCAGAGACCATACATGACAACCCTGGAGTCGACTGCCAGGGTTCAAATCCCAGCTCTGCCCCTCAGCTGCGACCCCGGGTGAGTCACCGAGGCTCTTAGGCCTCGGTTTCCAGCATTTAAGACAATACTTTTACAGGCTCCTGTGAGGAAGACAGGTGTTAACACAAAGTCCTCTGCACGGGGACCAGCACACACTGGCGAGCCGCACACACCCACCAGCGTCCTCATCTAGGGAGCCAGCCTCACCTGCCCTGTCTGAGCCTTGTCGGCCTCCATCATCTTCCAGGTGTCCTCCTTGGCCCCGGCCTTCTGCAGCTCGGCAGTGCTGCCGTGGTGCCGGCTGGCGTCCCCGCTGTAGGAGGAGGAGTTGCTGAGCTGTCTGGGGAAAGCAAGGCATAAGGTGTCAGCCAATGGAAGCCTTGGGCAGGGACGGCAGTCCCAACAAAGTACTGACCCAGTTCAAGCTTCAGATTTTACAGATGAACCCAGAGAGGGTAGGGGCCCCATGAAAGAAGCGTTCCTTTATGCAGGCATTCTGCAAACAGCCTTTTCATGCCACCAGCGGTCATCAGCTTTTGAAGACCATCACAGATCAGGTGACCCAGGACTCTTTCCCCCTTGAGGCAGTCCCGCCCCCAGGGACTTACAGCATTGGGGAATGACATTGTGTGTGTGTGTGCGTGCACGCACACATGTACATGAGAACACAGGCACACCCCCTCTCTCAGCCACAGCTCAGACCCACACGGGCAAAGGTGATGGAGTAAAACCCACCCCGGTCACCGACTCTCCTGCCTTCTTGGTTTGCCTGCCTTGATGAAGCAAGCACGGGGGCTGGAGGTGCTGGGAGCAGGGAGCTGAGGTGGCCTCCAGCCCGCGGTCAGTTAGGAAATGAGCAAGTGAGTCTTGCCGACAGCTGCAGGAAGCAGATCGATCCCAGCTGAGCCTTCAGATAAGACCGCATCCTGGCCGACACCTCAGCGACAGCCTGTGATAGACGCTGAGCAGAGGAACTAGCTGAGCCACATCCGGACCCCCCAAGACACAGAAACCATGAGATGACAAACCACGAAGTGTGTGGTAATGTGCTATGTAGCAACAGAAAATGAATGCCCCAGTGTCCTGCATGTTTCTGCTCAGTCTGCCCAGGCTCTCTCCGGTCTGCATACCACCATCACCTGCCCCTGTTTCCAGGACCACCTGCAGGCACTACCTCCTCTCGGCTGCTTCAGCCACCGTGACTAGTGATGCCGGCCGCCCTCCTGAACCTGGCAGCACCCCCAGGCCCCCTGTGTGACTCTGGGCGTGGCTCTAAGTGCTTTACACACATACGTCCAGCTCCCCACCTCAACAGGTGCACCAACAAAGAAGGAATCCTCCCACCTGTCCGTGAGATAGAAACCTGAGTCCAGGAGGGTGCTGTGCCCAGGGTTCTGAGGGCAGAGCTGCTCATGCCAATTTCCTTCCAGCCCCATTTCTGTGAAATGCCCCCTCCACCCCGAGAAGAAGTAGGTCCCGGCAGCCCCACTCGTCCAGGAATGACTGAGTGCTGGGGGCACAGGGCACTGTCCCCGGTGCTTCACAGGCACCGTATCAGGTAAGCCTTACTACAATCCCAGGTAGCAAGTACACCACAGACCCCATGTGACAGCTGAGGAAACTGAGGCACAGAGAGGTTAAGCAACAAAGTCCATGGAATGAGGCTCCTCCAAATACCCAATGATCTCACCAAATGCAACCTCCTTTAAAGCAGCAAAGTGTAGAAGTTAGGGGCAGGGGCTCAGAGGCTGGACTTGGGCTCAAATCCCAGCTCAGCTTCTCTCTAGCTGTATAACCTGTGGGGAGCTCTCAGTTTGCTCATCTGTAATATGGGAAGATGACAGTAACAACCTCCAGGTTCAATGGACTGTTCAATAGTCTTCTGCTGCATGGAGCTTGGCTAAGGGGCCCAGGTTTCGGGGACCCGGGGGGGGGGGGGGGGCACGGGTTTCCTAATGGCACTGTGCCTGAGTCCTAATGGCGCATCAAACGCGGCAGTTACTATTACTGTGACTAATTTTAATTGAATGCTGATTCTTAAAGCTTCAACCCTCCAGGCCCCTCAGAGCAAACTGAGCAAAAATCCACACCATGTAGGGAGCTTGGGTGTCAGAAGTGCAGACTGATGGTTAAATCACAAGGCCTGTGTGGATCGTGCCACCTGGGGGAACAGTGCCAGGCTCCCCCTTCAGGCCTCTGTGCTCTGGAAAATGAGGTTCCCGGAGGATTTGGGGGGAGAGGGGAGGCAGAAAGCCTCCACTTGCACGACCCTGGAGAGTTGAAGGCCTTTTTTGGTAGGTGGAGCCAAGCCACTGGCACCCTGTACCTCCCCGCTCCCCACAGGCGGGGCAGAAATGCGGTGCCTCCCTCGCTGCGCTTACCTCTGCGGTTGCTTCCTGGCAGCATCCGTCACCACCATGCCATTCTCCATCTGCTTCGTCTCTTTCCCTGGACGGCTCACGCCTGCTAATCCTGGCAGAAGACAGAGAAGGGGGAATCATGGTTTCAAGTGCTAATGCCACAAGCAAAGATGAGGAAAACCTGTCGCTTGGGAGGGAGACGGCAGAAAAACCTAGCCTCCAGGGAGCTCAAAAAGCAAGACCTGCCTGTGGGGCCACCAACAGGCTCCCAAGGGGGTGGGGGGAGGGATGGGCGAAGAGCTAACTACTAGTTCCCTCGGGGCAGGGGCGATGCAATGCGAGGGCCCCATTAGCTGAGGGTGTTGGGCCTGATCAGGTGCCCTGTGCCAGCAGCAATGGGTACAACCCAGTTCAGCTGACAGTGCCCTGCTGCATGGAGGTTGGCCAATGGGGCCAGGATGTGAGGGAACGAGGGGTGGGGACGGGGCACAGCCCTCTGGTCCCCAAGCAGGAATGATACTCAAAATAAATAGCAACCCGGTTTGACAGAGGCACCAGCCAATCAGGTCCCAGGGGTACCTTGTCGTGCCGGGAGTTAACCCTTTGGCTGCCTAATCATGAGGTGGTCCAGAAGGTCCGGGGTAGGGGGTACCTGGGGCGGTGGCTTTCCCAACTGTAAGGAAGTATTTTAATAACCGATACAGCCACCATGGACACCAGCCGGATGTCCACCCAATCCCAGGAGGTACCCACCCATCATTCTAATCACTGTAACCTTGACAGTGACGCTAACATTTATCAATGGGGTGGCGGTGGCTGTGCTGTGCTGAAATACATCATCCCCTTTAACCCTCCCAACTACTCAGCAAGACACTGATCACCCCAACTCCTCTGTGATGTCCTCCCTCTCATGCTGGGGGGAGAGACAAGCACGATGGTAGGGCCCTACAGGGATGACCCCAGAGGAGGAGGGGAGGGATGCAGGAGAGAAGTCACAACAGGGGATCAATACGCAGCCAGGGTGACCCTGAGACATGCTGATGAGACATGCGCAGAAGCAGGATCCAAAAAGGCCAGCTCTGGGGTGACAGCCACGGGAAGACAAAGCTTGGGGTGAGGGGGAGTTCCATGCCGATTCTCAATCCTGGCTCTGAACCCACCCCGGGGTGCCCAGGGCAGGGGCCTGCACTGACTGTGCCGGGTCAGAGCACAGCCAGGTGGGGAGTGCTCTCTCACTTCCTGGTTGTGTGTCCCGGGGAAGTGAACTCTCAGCCTCACCTACCACAGCTGTACGTGGGAGTAAGGACAGCTCCTACCCGCACAAGCAGGAAGGTGGCGCTCGGTAAGTCCAAGGCGCCACTGTGTGCTCGTCACCTGCACTTTAAACGTGCTCTACAGAGTCCGGCACCCAGCCAGGACTGAGAATCGCTGCTTCAAACATTTTCTTTGCTGTCAGTGCCTTTGTTTTTCATTTAAAAAAGAAACTAAACAAACAAACAGGAAGCGTGGTCACAGGCAGGACGTCCGTGCGCCGCGTGCAGCCAGTGCGCCTGTGCCTGCACAGCATCGGGCCCAGGCCGGCCTTGGTCGTCTGCCTCTGGGCAGGGGCGGGGATGCTGAAACACCTTGTTCCTGGGGTGAGGGGGAGTTCCATGCCGAAACACCAGTCCTGTGGGTGGGTGCTGCAGAGAGCCTGGCTGTGCTACCTGGCTGCCCAGGCCACCCTCCGCCCTCTGTAAGCCGCAACCTCCTCTTCTCCTCCTGCTCCTCACTCAGCACCAGCCCCGAGACTAGGCGGGAGCCCCCACTGTGGCCCCGTGTGGCTGCCTCCCCTTCTCAGCCCAATTAGCCCACAGGGTGATACGCCCGCCCACTGGGGAGGCTGGAGAATTCTCCTCTGCCCGGGGAGGGGCTGAGAGTCTATGAAGGGCACTGTGAACGTGTGTGGGCCCAGCGTCCCATCTGCCTTCTCCCAGGGGATTAGCCCTCCCCGTCTTCCTGTGGTCTTGTTGGGCTCATCCATCAGGGTGCCCCTGGCGTCCCCAGCCAAGGAGGGGAGGCTGCCTAAGGCCAGCCCATCAGAACCCCTCCCCAGGACCCTGAACCATCACTGGCCCCCCAAGGACCAAAGAAAGACCCAACAGATTGTCCCAAAGAAGTCTCGTCACCAGCGTTCCCATCTCCTGTGTCCTGTTGTCCGGGCTTGCCTTTGGTTTCTGAGCTACCTGGGGTCCTTCCAGTTGTGAAGTGGCTGGCCCTCTGTCTGACCTGCAGCCCACACCGCTGGTCATCGAAGGCAGGAGGCATGGGTCTGCTCCAGCGGCCAGTCAGGCCTTTACATCTCCAGGGGGAGGGCAGCCTTGCTGGCTGAAATTCAGCTAGAGGACATGCCTCCGCTGGGCGCTCACAGCCACCTGCACCACTTCGTCAGTGACTTAGCTCATCACCTGCACTGTGGTGGCCCAAGGGCTTAACCCGGCCCAGAAGGTATGAGTGGCATAATAATTAAAAAATCAGCCCTAATCAAACTGCTGACATTCATGGTCCATCTACCGTGTGCCAGGCATGTCACCACCAGGATCTCCTGCAAGGTGTGCTGGTCACTCACGGTCCCCTAACTGATGAGACAGTGACGCTCGGCCACGGTCTCCCAGCCGACGAGCGGGAGAGCTGGAGGTTCTAACTGTATCCCCAGGTGCCCGCCGGAAAGCCCGGAACAGCGTAGGTGCCCAATAACTTTTGTTGGGTGAACAAGGGAAGGGGTGGGAGAGCAGCCGCCCCAGGGCCCCGCGCAGGCATGCAGCAGCAGGGCAAGTCCGTCCACAGCCTCGTGCTGCAAGCACAGGCAACTCTACCCCACGCACCACTGACCTTCCTCCTCCTCGTCCACCACTTTGCTGCCTGGGAATTCACAAGATCCAAGAAAGTGTTAAGAACCGAGGCAAAACACCCTCCCTAAGCCCCCATTTAAATGCCCAGAGGGGATGGATGGATGTGTTCTCTTAAGGGTGAGGGGCAAGGATGGCTGAGGGACCTGCTGCATTTGTGCCTCAGTTTCCCTGCCCCACATGTTCGGGGGGGGGGGGGGGGGTCCCTGACAAGCACACTGCAAGAGGCCAGCCCCTTTCTCTAAAAGCTGTAACTGTGAGAGTTTAAACATAAAAAGGGCAGACAACCTTCCGTCTTCACAGCTGTTTCATGGCAGCAGAGGGAAGAAAAGTATTACAGCGGGCAGGGCAGGGCAGGGCAGGGCAGGCCTGGCAGCCAGGAGGCAGCAGAGGCCGCAGCTCCAGCTCACAGCCTTTAGTTCTGAGAGGACTCAAGAACCTCCCTCTGAGTCCTAGTCGGTTTGGCTCAGAGGATAGAGCATTGGCCTGTGGACTGAAGGGTTCTGGGGTTTGATTCCAGTCAAGGGCACATGCCTAGGTTACAGGCTTGATCCCCAGTAGGGGGCGTGCAGGAGGCAGCCAATAAAGTGTTTCTCTCTCATCATTGATGTTTCTATCTCTTTCTCCTCTCCCTCCCTGAAATCAATATATATTAAAACCAGCAACAACAACAACAACAAAAAAACCTTCCTCTGAGCCAGGTGCACATGGAGCTGAGAAGTGGGGAGGAGAAGGTAACTTGGCTCAGGAATCATCTCGGACCCCCCTAGGCTAGGATGGGGACCCTTCTGGGGTCCTCACAGCCTCCCATGCTTGCCTCCAACACCATGATGTCCTCGATTACTTAGTGTGTGTCTCCCCATCGAACTGTGGGCTGGACTGGGTTTACCCACTGCTCTATCCCAGCACCGGAACATCCAATGGCGTGTGAGCTTATACAGGAGGTGCCCTGCACAATTCAAGGGGCACCATGCCACACAGTAGCTCAAGTGCCAGGCAAGCCACAGGCACGCTGTGCACACTGGATGAGCAGGTGACAGATGAGCAAGTGAATGGCTATCCTTCCAGTGCCAGAAGGGGCACCACATCGGCCACAGTGGTGCCATCCCAGAGCCCGGACCCCCAGAGCTGGCTTCTAAACCAGCCCTGAGAGAAATGGTAAAATCAGCTCATCTTGCTTTCAAATCTGGGCTATTTATGCAGCTGAGTTAATGTCCAAAGCCCAGAGACCTTATACGGACTTACAGAGGGCATGACCTCAGCCATCAAGGGGAAGTTCATTCACTCACTTAGCACATTTATTGAGTGTCTACTATGTGACAGTCATTGTTCCCCTTCCAGAGAGAGACAATAAACAAACGAGCAGATTCAGAATTTACTACAAAGAAAATACCACAAAAAAGAAAATAAGACAAAGCAGGGTAGGGGGAAAACCAAAGATGCCATGAAATAGTGATTCTGGTTTTGTTTTGTTTTTAAGCAAAGACAAGAAATGTGTAATTCAGTGACTGCTCCTTGAGTGTGTGTGCCTAAGCACCAGGTTGGGGCTGTGACGTCGATAAGCCTGGCAGCGTCCCTGCGTTTGAACCACTGGTGCGCTGCCTGGGCTGTGCGCTCAGCCAGCTGCTGGCCCTCAGGGCGGGCACCTCTCAGGCTCACTGTTTATCCCAGCAACACTGCCTTTACTCAAGAAGGTTCTGGAACTCTGCTTGGGCAAGGGCCAGCGGGCCAGCCTCCCTCAAGGGAAGGATCCCAGTTGCTGCTCTACAATCAACGCCTCACTTTTGACCAAAAAGGGAAGTGACTGGCTGCATCCCCGAACCAACCCCTCCACTGGGCCCTGAAGGTCCTTCACACTCCAGAGAGGAAGAAACAGGCCCCTGAGGGCAGCAGGGAGGAATGGGCTCCTGGTGCGCGGACTCTCCAGCGCCTGTTGGCCTTTACGACAGATTTTTGTAATACTGGGAGGCGCTTATGATATGATGTTAAAGAAAAAATACGTAAGAAGAAGAGGGGCAGGAGAACTGATGAAAAGAGCCGGTGGGAAAGAGGCCCAGGCCAGCACAGCCCCTCCCTCCCTGGTGGTGGGAGAGTGGGAGGAGGAGGCTCTTTGCGTCTCTGCAGTTTGCTGTTGTCTACGATCAGCCCATAGTGATCTTATAATCAGTACAAAGAAAAGCAGCAAACATTTGCGACAGGGAAAAAAGAAACTTCCAACAAGGTTCTGAAAAGTGGACACGTTGTTGGAATCAAGGTCTTTCTCCCAAGAAAACCAGGGGGGGTGCCTGGGGGGCCTGTCCTCGGAGCAGAGTGGGTTTCTCACCGCCCGTGGGCCGGGTGATGCTCTGCCGCCAGCGGGCGGAGGAGGTGTGCTGTGCATTGCAGGGTGTTTAACAGCATCTCTGGTCTCTGCCCACTAGATCCTGGGAGTACCCACCCCCCAATCCCGGTTGTGACAACCAGACGCGTCTGCGGATGTTGCCAAGTTTCCCTGAAAGGCACCAATGTTCCCTGGTGAAAACCCCTGCTCTGGTTTTAGGTTCCTAATAAAGAAACCAGAGCAAATAAAAATGTTCTTCACCTTCCAGGTACAAAGGTTTTGAGCCAATTTGTAAATCTCTTTGCCACCAAAAAAAAAAAAAAAAGTGTCCTAGAAATCAGCATAATGAACTTCCCTGGGGAGGAACATCTCCCCACCCCAAGCCTGGCTCCTGTTATATCTCCCCTTCCCTATCCTGATGAGAAAGAACCCCCAAACTACACCCCCCTCCCTCACCCCCAGCCTGGGCGTTCTAAAAAAGACCTGGTTAAGCCAACCAGGGGGAAAAGTTTCCCTTTAGGCGGAGCCAAGAATGCGGTTCAAACAAATCCAAGGTCACTGGCGCTTGGAGCTGGCTAAGCGAGACTAGACCCTTATCGCTGGGCCTTCCAGGGAGGGGCCTTCCAGGGAAGGAGAAAGAGAGGGGGGCCGCCCAGTTTGATTTCAGACACAGGGACAGAGGACTTCTGTGTCCCACCCGGCAAGAGGCTGGGTGGCTGAATTGGGGAAGTGAGCCCACAGTGGTGCTAGGGTGGTGGATAGTAGCTGACGTGCACCAGAGAGAGAGAGAGAGAGAGAGAGAGAGAGAGAGAGAGGAAAACAGAAATTGGCAGCGTTCCATGTTCTGCAAAAACTGCTTTGGATATGCCTGCAGCTGGGGAGGAATGGAAAAAATGCCATCTGTGGCCAACAGAGTGTAAGGACGTTCCCTGCTCACCTGGATAGAAGGTGGAGAGGGACCTCATTCTGGGGAAAGACTCAGTTTAACCAACGCGTGTTGCTTTGGAAAGCACAGAGGGTTATTTTTGCCTAACTGTAGCCACCAAGCAGCTTGGTGAAACAAAGTGGTCTCGAAGTAGCCCCCACCCATCATGTAACTTTGGCTTGACTCGGGCTCAGAGGTAGGAGACTTTGCAGCAAGAAGAAAACAGGCTAGACTTAAGGCAGAACTTTCCAACCACAGGAGCATGAACATGTAGAAACTCATTCCAACCAGGGAGTTTAAAAGCTGAAGGGAGGGTTAGCTATCTCATGCTGGCAAAAAAAAACACACACTTTTAAAACTAGGGTGCATAGTGGCACTATTCATAATAGCCAAAGAGTAGAACCAACTCAAAAATGTTCAACTAATAAATAGATAAATAAAATGATGTGGTGTGCTCACACAATGGAATATTCTTCAACAATCAAAAAAGTAAAGTCTGGACCTGGCCAGGTGGCTCAGTTTCCGTACACCAGAAAGGTTGCAGGTTTGATCCCCGGTCGTGGCAATCAATTGATGTGTCTCACACCAATGTTTCTCTCTCTCTTTCTTTCTCTCTCTCCCTCCCTCCAAAAATCAATGAAAACATCCTTGGGTGAGGATTTAAAAAAAAAAAAAAAGGAAGAAACGAAGTCTGATACCTGCTACCACACAGATAAACCTTGAAAGCATCATGCTAAGTGAAGAAAGTCAGTCCCCAAACTCCACATTACAGAATCCCACTCATATGAAACGTCCAGAGGAGACAAATCCATAGAGACGGCAAGTAGATCCATGGAGTGACTGCTAATGGATTCGAGGTTTTCTTTGAGGGCTGATGAAAATGTTCTGAAATTGACTCTGGGTAAGTAAGGGCTGCACCACTCTGAGCATATGAATTACTGGACTGTACACTTTCACTGGGTGAATTGCATGGTCTGTGAATCATATCTCAATAAAGCACTAATTAAGAACCACTAGGACCTCTGTGGCAAACTCTAAGTCAGCGGGATGAATGAGCTTCTACTCCAGGCAGACCTGGAGGCCACTGAAGGAGCAGAGGACTGGAAACTCGGAGACCAGACCTGAGATCCCACCCCCACCTGCAGCCACTGGGTGTCCTCAGACAAGCTGCTTCCTCTCTCTGACATTCAGTGGCTTTCCACTGCATTTACACCAAACCCAAACTCCTTACCCAGAAGCCCTGGAGGGTGACTCCCTCACCAGTCTCACCTCCCACCCCCACTCCTTGCCCACCATGGTCTGGACACACTGGCCTCCTTTTTGATCCTTAAACAAACTGAGCAAACAAATGCCTCATGCCTTTGCACTTGCTGTTCCTTGTGTCAGAACACTGTTCCTCACATCTCCTTGCTGGCTCCTTTCCATGCCAATGTCACTTCTCAGAGGGCTTCTCTGACCACCCTGCCTGAGTTGCTGCTGTGCCACCCTGTCACACCCCAGCACATTATTCTGCATTTTTAAAAAATTCATAGCACTTAATGCTGTATGAAACCATCTATGTTTGTTGATCTGTTTATTGCCTTTCTCTCCCACTAGATACTAAGCTCTATGAGGACAGGGATTTGTCTATACGTTGCTCACTTCTGTTTCTCCAAAACCTAGGACAGTGCTGTTATGGGCTCAATTATGTCTCTCCCCCATGCCCCCCCCCACTCCACCCCTGCAAATCCATATGCTGAAGTACCTCAAAATGTGTCTATGTTTGGAGATAAGGTCTTTGTAGATATCACTAGTTAAGATGAGGTCATTAGGGTGGGCCCTGATCCTATATAACTGGCATCCTTATAAAAAGGGGTAAATTTATGCCCGGCCAACATGGCTCAGTGGTTGAGCACCAACCTATGAAGGAGGAGGTCACGGTTCAATTCCCAGTCAGGGCACATGCCCTAGTTGGGGGCTCCATCCCCAGAGTGGGGTGTGCAGGAGGCAGCCGATCAATGGTTCTGTCATCACTGATGTTTCTATCTCTCTTTCCCTCTTCCTTCCTCTCTGAAACCAGTCTATAATAATAAAAGTGTAATATGCTAATTAGACCGGACAGCCAGACGATCTTCCTGATGTTCTTCCGGATGAAGCCGGGGCTGTGAGGGCCGAGCCCCTTGCACGAATTTTGTGCATCGGGCCTCTAGTAAAAATATATTTTAAAAAATAAAATAAAAAAGGGTAAATTTAGAGACAGACACACAGGGTGAATACCATGTGAAGATGAAAGCAAATAGGGATGCTTCTACAAGCCAAGGAATGCCCGAGTTTTGCGAAAACCCCAGAAACTGGAGAGAAGCGTGGAACAGACATTCCCTCACGGCCTCAGGCAGAGCCTACCCTGCCGACAGCTTCACCTCAGACTTCCAGCCGCCAGAGCTGTGAGACAGTACATTTCTGTTGTTGAAGCTACTGTTTGTGGTACTTTGGTATAGCAGCCCTACGAAGATAATACGAGTACTTGACACACAGTAGGTGCTCAATTCATACCTGTGGCATGACTAAGTCAATGAACAGTAAGTAGCTTCCTTAGCGATCAGCCCCTTTCACAAAGCCTGGGATCCACCTGCTCCCGGCATAGAAGGGACGAGCTTCTTTAAGCCCCAGCTTCCTCACCAGAGACCTGGGAGTAGTAATTCCACCTCCCTCATGAGCTGCTAGGAGGATTCAGCAAGATGACTTCTGTGAACAGAAGCCAGGGAGCACTCCACATCACAGACACTTCAGTGACAACTCTGCCTGGGGAGCCTGCGCGGCATACCCGTGACCCTGCCCCTGAACACCGTCTATCGGAGACCTGTTTGGGGACCAGGTGGATAGCAAACACACTCCACAGGCTCAGGAAGCCTGTAATCAGCTCCTGGAAGAGGGAGACAGGGCAGTTGACCTCTGTGTAGTTCCACTCTTTTTAGCAACAGCTGAAACCAAAGCCGAAAGGCATCAGATGACTGCTCCGTGCTCACAAGGCCGGAGCTCGGAGCCAAGGTGAGCAGAGGCTCGGCTGAGCTGCCAGTCTGACTCCACGAACACAGGGCAACCGGCAAAGGCTGCAATCCAAACCCCTGGCTTTTGCACCACATGATAAGGGAGAACAGGACTCTTAGAAGTCTTCCCTGTCTGCTTCCAGTAAGGACGGGTGAGGTCCCAGCCCAGAATTCAAAAGGTGCCTCCGAGGCTGTCCCTGCCCTGAGGCCCGGCCTGGGAGGGGAGACGGGGAGCAGCGGCTGGGAAGGAGGCAGGTCTGTCTCGACCTGGCAGGTGCCCAGGGCGTGGGGGTAAAAGAGAGGCAGCAGCTGCCATTTACTGACGACTCGGTGCCAGAGGCTTCACGTAACGTGGCACATTAAATCAGCATCTGGTGCTAGAAGGCTGGTTCTGCTGTTACCCTGCTTTACCAACGGGGAAACGGAGGCTCAGAAGGGGTTTGAGGTCACACAGCTGGTGAGAGCAGCAGCTGGGATTCAAACCAGGTCCTGCCAACTGCATGCCTGCACGCTCCACCACCTTGCCTCATCTGGGTTAAGCCACATGCCCCCGGCTTCTCACAGCCTCGTGGGAGCCGGGAGGACTGTAGTTATCGCTGTCCCTATTTTTGTCACAGGGATCCTGAAGCTCAGGAGGCCCACAGCCACATCACAGAGAAGTATCAGGACTAGTGCCCGGGTCTGCTGACCAGGCCATCAGCACTGGGACCCCTTCTCAACTCAGCCTAGAGCAGTGGTTCTCAACCTTGGCTGCACATTAGAATCACCTGGGAATCTTTTTAAAATCCTGATTTCTGGGCCTCATCCTCCGGAAATTCTGTTTCTTTGTTACTAATGTTGTGGCCCCACTCCATAACATAGAAACAGAATTTCCGGAGGATGAGGCCCAGAAATCAGGATTTTAAAAAGATTCCCAGGTGATTCTAATGTGCAGCCAAGGTTGAGAACCACTGGCTTAAAGGGTCCTTCCAGGTGGTTCCTGAGGAGGCCTGGCCCCGCCCCTGCCTGACGCCTGATGAGCGGCCCAGTGGCTGATGGAGACCTGCAGGGGACAACTGGGGCTCTGCAAGGCGCCCCTGGCCCCTCCCACCCACCCACCCCTCCACACTGGAGGCAGCACACCACCCTACCTTCGTCCTGCTCCGTCTGCTCCTGTTCGGCGCTGGAGTAGGTGCGCAGGAACTCGGCGAAGGCCCCGTCCCGGGCCAGCAGCTCCTGGTAGGAGCCCATCTCGGAGATCTTGCCACCACTCATGACGACGATGACATCCACCTGTGGCAGGTAGCTGATCCCATGCGTGACCAGGAGCCGAGTCTGCGGGCAAAGTAGAGACCGGGTGGGTCGGCACACATGTGCGACCGGGAATCACCCCGCGCCTGGGACAATGTGAGTGCTCCCATTCAGCACATGTGCCAGCACCTGAGGGAGGAGGGTGGTGGTAACGGGGAAGGACTCAAAGATCCTGCCCCGGATTCCAGGGTCGGGGAGAAATGAATGACTTGACTAAAACTCTACATGCTGGACAGTGACACGGCACACAGGGGTTGGGGCACTGATGTGGGGTGAGTGTTGCACTTTTAGTAAGGTGATGGGAAAGGCTATTTTTAAAGAAAAATCTGAAGGACAGAAGGGAGGGAGGGAACCAGGCACATGTAGACAAATAAACAAGGGACTCTGGCCCTGAGCAGTGGTTAGAGCTTTGCCTGTGCACCAAAGGCTTGCGGGTTCAATTTCCAGTCAAAGGCATGTACCTGGGTTGCAGGTTCAGTCCTGGCCCTGGTCAGGGTGAATGCAAAAGGCAACCAATGGATGTGTCTCTCTTACATAGATGTTTTCTCTCTCTCTCTCTCTCTCTCTCTCTCTCTCTCTCTCTCTCTCTCTCTCCTCCCCTCCCTACTTCCCTTCCACTCTAAAAATCAATGGGAAAATATCCTTGCGTGAGGATTACCAACAAAAAGGACTCTGATGCAAAACAATGTGCATGCAATGGCTTCATTTTTTTTTAAGTAACCACCCACTCCCACGCCCCCTCCCCACCCCAACTATACAATTTGTAAATGTGTCTATCTTTTATCTAATGATCTGAATGTTTGGGAAGACACTCATCAAACTATTTACCTGAGTTGACCAACTTTTCCTTAAAGGGCCAGATGGTAAACATTTTCAGTTCTATGGACCCTCCGGCCACTGTGGCAACGAGTGGCTCTGAAGCGGTAGCATGAAGGCAGCCATGCACAGGCATAAACAGAGGGGCTGGCTGTGCTCCCAACCTGCTTTATTCACAGACCCTGATATTTAAATTCAATGCCTTTTCCACATGTCACCAAATCATTATCTTTCTTCAGATGTTTTCCAACAACTTAAAAATGTAATGGGCTGGACTGAAACAGAGCAGGCCAGTGGCTGGCCCCGCCCTTGAGAGAGGAGCTGGGTGCAGAACACAGGAGGGCCATTTTTTAAAATTCTACACACACTCTTTGTACTCTTTAATTTTGTATGACTTCAATAACAATTTTTTTATTGTTCAAAAATTATGTCTGTACAGAATTTGTTGTGGTGTGTCTGGGAATGCTTCAACAGGCAAGTGGCAAAATACTTACGATATACGTGCGCAACATGATAACCCCATCAAAGCGTTTATACACGCAGCAAGAGGATGTGAAAGAAATTACAAAAACCCCTAAGCGGTGTGATGATGCCTAATTGCTTTGTACTTTTTCATGTTTTTCTGAATCCCCTATACTCTTCCCATGGGCATGTTACTTTTTTAATCAGGAAAAAAAGAAAAGAAAGAACCAGTACTCCCACCCCCAAATTCCCTCTAAAAAATCCTATCTAATAATAGAGAAACATGGTAATTAGGGGTAACTTCTCTACCCTTCCCATTGGCTAATCAGCGAGATATGCAAATTAACTGCCAGCCAAGATGGTGGCCGGCAGCCAGGCAGCTGAAGCGAACATGAGGCTTGCTTGCTCCAGTGACGGAGGAAGCCAAGGTTCCCCGCCTGCCGCTGCTGGGCTCTGAGCTCCGGATGCAACTATGTTGCAATTATAGGACCTAAACAAACCCCAGAAACCTGCTTTCAGCCAGCGTGGCCTCAGAGCTTAGAGCGGCCAGTGATGGCAACAGAGTTTCAATTATAGAATCTAAACAAACCCAGGTACCTGCTTTCAGCTGGCAACGGCCTCAGAGCTGGAGCCGGCTCTCAGCTCCAGTGACAGCCATAGAAGGTAAATAAATCCCAGAATAAAAAAAAGAAAAGAAAAAAAGGAGAGGTTGGGAGCTTCAGTCACCCGCCAGCCTGAAAACGGCCCTCAGCCCCTCACCCAGACTGGCCAGGCACCCCAGTGGGGACCCCCACCCTGAAGGGGGTGTGACCAGCTGCAAACAGCCATCATCCCCTCATCCAGGCTGGCTAGGCATCCAAGTGGGACCCCCACCCTGATCCGGGACACCCTTCAGGGCAAACCAGCTGGCCCCCACCCGTGCACCAGGCCTCTATCCTATATAGTAGACGGGTAATATGCAAACTGACCCTAACAGCAGAAGGACTGGGATGACTGGTCACTATGACACACACTGACCACCAGGGGGCAGACGCTCAATGCAGAAGCTGCCCTCTGGTGGTCAGTGTGCTCCCACATGGGAGGAGCTTGCTCAGCTACAAGCCAGGCTGATGGCTGCCAGTACAGCGGTGGTGGTGGTAGCCTCTCCTGCCTCCTCAGCAGCGCTAAGGATGTCCGACTGCAGTTTAGGCCTGCTCCCCGCTGGCAAGTGGACATCCTCCGAGGGCTGCCGGGCTGCCAGAGGGATGTCTGATTGCCAATCCCCCGGGGAGCGGGCCTAAGCCAGCAGGTGGTCATTTCCTGAGGGGTCCCAGACTGCGAGAGGGCACAGGCCGGGCTGAGGGACCCTCCCCCCCCCCCCGCCCCTGACCTCCCCAAGTGCACAAATTTTTGTGCACCGGGCCTCTAGTAAAATAATAAAAGAGGATCAGAGCCATTCCCTACTGGGTTGTGGCAGTTTTTCTCCCCAAACCTCTGTCCCTCAGCCTGTGGTCACTTTGGAAAGGAAGGGAGAGCTGCCTGCTCAGTCACAGGGGCCCTTGGGGTGGGACTTCTTTCTCTGAAGGCATCATCACTGTTACATCAGGAAGAGGGGGGCCTTTTCTGGCCAAGTGGAGGCAATGACTTCAAGTCAGGGCCAAGGACTTCCCCCATTCTGGGAAGGGTTCCAAGGGAAGCATTAGAAAAGTGTTCTTAAGTCCAATTAAAAAAAAAAAAAGCCGGGAAGTGAAGGAGTCCTAAAGGAGACACATTCCGACAACCAAAGCACAAGAGAACCAGGCCTCGAGCCCTGCCCCTGCCCCTTCCGCGGGTACCTTGTTCTTCAGCATCCCCTTGGGACCGATCACATGTTCAAATATGTGTTTTCCCACGTGGGCATCCACCGCCGACAGCGGGTCATCGAAGAGGTAGACGTCGGAGTCACAGTACACGGCCCGGGCCAGGCTCACGCGCTGCTTCTGGCCCCCGGACAGGTTCACGCCCTGGGGAGTCACATGGCAGAAAGTGGGTTTGCTGGGAAACCTCCAGACATGCAGGGAGGGCAACCTGCGTGGGCTTCAGCACACCCGGCGGAGACCCCGCAGGGCTGCACCTCCTGCGGCTGTGCACAGCAGAGGCAGGAGGTGCACCGGCACCACTGCGGGTCTGCGTCCCAGCACAGGATTAGCCTCACCTGGAAAGCAGGTAGAAGAGAAGACCTGAGCCTCCAGGGAGCTGCTGAGTGGAGACCCAGGACAGAGCGGGTGTTTAGCAAAGGGTGGCTGGTGACACTGAACATTGTTGGCTACGGGAAAGGCTCCTGATCTTTGAGTGTGATGGAAGGCACCAGAAGACGTGGCAACGATATCATTACTGCTATTACTGTTATTTTTTTTTTTGCTGTTGTTAATCCTTGCCCGAGGATTTTCAATTTTCCATTGATTTTTAGAGAGAGTAGAAGGGAGAGGGAGAGACAGAGAGAGAGAGAAAAATTGATGTGAGAGAGACATCTATTGGTTGCCTCCCCAGTCAGGGCCAGGGATTGAGCCTGCAACCAAGGTACGTGTCCTTGACCAGAACTAAACCCGGGACCCTTCAGTCCGCAGGCCTATGCTCTATCCACTGAAGCAAACCGGCTAGGGCTACTGTTGTTATTATTAACAACTAATGGTTTTTGAGAGCTCACTCTGGATCTAGCACTCACTGGTGAAGCCTCAGACAGTCCAGGTGGGCTGCATCCGGGAGCACTGGGATCCAGCCCCACTCACTAGCAGGAAAGGTACCATTTTCTAATTCACACAAGAGCACCACATGGGCCATACAGCAGCAGCCCTGTCCCTCCCATGACAGATAACTCATTGTCATTTCCATATCTGGCTGGGAATCAAAGTGGACACCCAGTGGGTTAGCTGCCAGCCTCCCTGAGAGATGCCCTCCATCCTCATGCACCAAGATGGTGTCCTGGCAGCCAGGTTTTTCTGCTTGGTCCCTCTGGCCACAGCTTTCTGGTCCAGGGGCAGATATGATTCCTGAACTAAGCCAATCATATTCTCTTCCTCCAGATTCTGGTGCTGGGACCCAGACAAGGAGAGTTAGGAGTCACCAAGTGGCACATACAGGCACTTAAAAAAAGAAAAAGAAAAAGTAAGAATAATAATTTCAAAAAGCTGATTGGCAGATTTCCCTCTAATGAAATAAATTATTCATCAACTAAGACAGCTGATTGAGCTACTGTCTTGTAACTGAAAATGGACAAGAAAGCTCTTTGATGCTGCTGTGGAACATTTGCATTTGCCTGGTGCACCCCATGTGACCACCAGGGGGTGCTAAGACAAGCTGGCCAGTCAGTAAAGCATGTGCAAAGGCCCAGAGGTGGGAAGGGGTTCAGGCAAGTCACTTAGCCTCTCCCTACCTCCTTTTCCTCAACCACTAACGGGGGAAAACAGTAAATCCCATCTCGCAGGCTTGTGTGAAGACAAAATATGTATAAAATGTGTAGCACTGGCCCTAACCAGTTTGGCTCAGGGAATAGAGCGTCAGCCTGTGAACTGAAGGGTCCCAGGTTTGATTCTGGTCAAGGACATGTACCTTGGTTGCGGGTATATTCCCAGAAGGGGGTATGCAGGAGGCAGCTGATCAATGTTTCTCTCTCATCGATGTTTCTAACTCTTTATTCCTCTCCCTTCCTCTCTGTAAAAAACCAATAAAATATTTAAAAAAAATGTGTAGCACTGTATGTACTAGTGCCTACTCTATAGTAAATGCTCAAAGTGTTAGCTATTTTATTATAACTGTTTTGAAACAGACTGTGAACATCTGAATTACTGACACCCCTCCTCCCTGTATAGTGCCCTTTGTCATGGGACTTTGCAGTCACATGACTACAAATGTAGAGCACACTTCCTGGTCCCTAGTCTTTGGGCTCAACCAAGTGACCTACCCACTTTGTGGTGGAAAGAACAGTGTGCTTTAAGGGACATCACACTACTTTTTGTTCTCTTGGGCTTCTGCTCTCACCGTGAGAAGAACTTACCCCTGGGTTGCAGCTGCCCCCTCAGCCTGGGCCCCAGAAAGAAGCCATGTGGGGCAGTCCTGGGCCAAACCCAGTCTGGAGCCAAGCTCAGCTGGCCTGCAACATGGAGCAGAGTTGCCCAGCTGAGCCCGGTCTGGGTCAGCCAATCACAGTCAACTCACACACCCACAAGTATGGGAATAAGTGTTTAACATCATAAGTCACTGAGATTTTTCTGTGATTGTTACACAGCAGTAACTGACTGTTACAGGGTCCGTGCTGAAGACATACTGACCTTCTCACCAATCTCCGTCCGGTCCCCGCTGGGCAGGATTTCCAGATCCGGGAGGAGGGCACAGGCTTCTATCACAGACTTATAGTACCTTTCCTGTAACTGGCGTCCAAAAAGGATGTTTTCTCGGAGAGAATCATTCTGAATCCAGGCCTGCTGGGGGACGTAGGCCACTGAGCCCTACATGGCAAGCGGAGAAGAAAGCAAGAGACAGGGAGACGTACTTGGTTAACAAGATAGCAGCCAGCTCACCACATGCCAGAAAGGCCCTACTTCACAAGCGACTGCATCACACCCATTGTTTCAACAAGAGGTAAACTGAGTCACAAAGGACAACGGATGCCAGAGCTGAGATCAGAACCCACACTGACCAACATCGGGAGTTCAAGAATCAAAATCCTCATTGGTGAGATTATAGTTATGCATTTAGTAAAAATTCACTGAATGCCTCCATCAGTGGACTAAAATGCCTCCCAAGAATGGGAAATTATCGATTACAAAAATTACTGATTACAGTTGCGGTAAATGCTAAGAGAAAAACATATGAGACCTTTAAACAGTCCTTTAAAAAGAAAGACCTAGTTAGGAACAGCAGGAAAGCATGTCTTGAGGAAATTTCCTTGATGAAATTTAAGCAAGGACTTCTGTGTCAAAACCGTCCATTTCAAACGCTGTTGTGTCTTTCTTCCCACATAATGTAAGGTATCAAGAAGGCCATGAGAAGAGGGCTAGGCACTCCATTCCCGGGCAAAATAACCATCACAAATAAACCTTTAACCTCATCAAACCCAATACTCAGTGCACCCTCCAATTCCAGATCCATCACTTTTTTATTTAAAAGCTTTCTCCTTTAAAGCTGTGGTTCTCAACATGGAGTGATTTTGCCCTCCAGGGACATCTGACAATGTTGAGAGACACTTTTGGTTGTCAAAGCTGGAGGCTGCTATGGGGGGTCCCGGGATAGAGGCCAGGGATGCTGCTAACCACCCTACGAGGCACAGCACAGCCCCACAACAGAGAATTATCCAGCCCAACACGTCAACAGGGCTGTGGTTGGGGAAACCCAGGGTTAATGAAACAGAACGCGACGTGGGTCCCTACATGGTTTGTAATTTTCTTCCATTAACCCAGCTCATGTGGACCATTGATCCTACTTCATAACATGTATTTGAAAGCAATGACAGGACATTTCCTAAAACAACAGCTAGACAATATTAGTTTGGACCCAACTACTGCAATGTATACTTTCTACTAATGCATATTAGGCTAAAGGGCATTATTTAATCAACAAAGATTGTGCACTGAAATAGAGACAATGGCATAAACCAGCATCCCAAAAGCAGATTCCAAGAGACAGTAATTCTGGGCTGTAACTAGTTTCCGCAGAGACAATAAAAAGATTTGGGCAAATATGGCTGGACCATGCTGGGTTAACCAAAGTTAAATAGGTTTCTTTCTCCCTGCGGGATTTCTTAGAGCCTTTACTTTATTAATGTTTATCCTACGTGTCCAAGAGGGAGGGAACCAGAGTGTGCAGTATTTCCCAAAACATCCCACAAGATGAGTTTGCTACAGACCCCACTGCAGGTACTGCTGGTACCAACAAAACTTTGAGGGAGGTTTTCCTACCCCAGGAGAAGGCTTTCATGGGGAATGAGCGAAATGCAAAACAAGACTCTTAATTTCTAAAGGACTCATTTATTCACTGAAGCAGCCTCTCAGACTCTCTCTTGAGGAAGATAACAGCTTAGTTCATGGTACTCTGTGTATTTAAATGCAATAAAACCACAGTCTGTTTTAGCCCCATATTAAGAACTCAATACACACTCAGATTTTAAACAGTTCCCTTAAAAAGAATTCTCTAAGATCACATTCCAATGACATAAATCAGAAATCTTAAGTTTAGTTACTTTTACAAACACACACACACACACACACACACAAAAACAGAGAGCTCCGTAGAGAGAGAACAAGCCAGAAAGACTCATGGACAAAGAGGTCACGAGATGTACACTGAGGAGCAGAGATGGGGAGGGAACGAGAGACAGTGAGCAGACCAGGGAACATTTGTGTGCTTCCTAAATATGTACTCCAGACCTCCAGACCTGGCACTATGCTAGGTGCTCGGACACAGCAGGAAATAAGTGACACTTCTCCCGGATGGCACAGAGAAGGGCAGAAAGAATGCGAGAGAAAGAACAAGAGAGAGAGACCCTGCTGCTCCTGCCTCATGCACGGGGACCACATGAAAGAGAAGCCAGCATCACACCTGACCTTCCTCTCACCCATCAGCCCCCCACGGCTCCCGCTCACCCCGTCCTCCTACCTTGATAGCCACGTGCCCCTCCACCTTGTCCATCTCGGCCAAGAGCGCTGAGAGTAGAGATGACTTTCCACAGCCCACCTGGCCCACCACGGCCACCAAGGAACCTTCTGGAACGGAGAAGGTGATGCTGAAAAGACACAACACACAGTGCCTCAGTCATGCTCTCACCTGAATGAGGTCGACAGGGGCCGGTGCCCTGGGCCACGGAGCTGGGTTTACCCTGAGTAGAGAGAGAAGCGGAAGGCAGGGCGGCCGAGTGCCTCTACGATCTGGACATTTCTCCCGTGTTTCTACTGCTGTGCTTGGCTCAGTGAACAGTCTCAGGCCTTTCCTGTGCGAGGCACAGGCCAGGTGCTGAGATGCCAGCACATCTGAGAAAACGGAGACCTGAGCGATCGGCCAAATGCAGGGCTATTCACTTTGCCCCGGGGCACAGCACAGGTGCCCTGGGGGCAGAGGGCACCTCAAAATGAACTCTGAAGGAAGAGTAAGCGTGTGTCAGACACAGAAACCTAGACCAGCTTAAGAAAAGGCCAAGGCTTGAATAGCGTGTACGGTCAGGGATTGACATGTCAATGACACAGATGAGTCAGGGAGGGTAGGCCCATCCTGAAGGTGGGTGGTGGCCTCCACTGAAATTGCCCTGTGACAGGTACAAGAAAAGAAGCTCAGTGTCTGCCTGTCACACGGCGTGTCAGAGCCAGGATTTCCTCCACCAGAAGGGTGGCACGTCCAGGGCACTGCTGGGTTGCTCACACTGGCTGTGCTTTTCCACGGCTGCTATTAGGATTTTCAACCTATTCGTGGAAATGCTGCTAGATTTCGCTGTCACCCACTGTCTGATTCTTGGGGACCTGCTGCACGGTCGCACTGACTATTCTTTTGTTCCTGTGCAGTGATGGGGGTGGCCTAGGGGGGCTCAGGGAAGCAGCTCTTGCAATCATCCAGGTGAGACGGGAATAACTTTATAGGCTGAGGAGAAAGAAAGTTTGGATGAATAAAGATTTGGGGAATCGAGGTGGGAGATGAACAGGACAGCCTTTGATTCTGGAAGAACAGAAGAAAAGATGAGAGCACAGACATAGAGTATTTACTTGGGGAGTAGAATGAGAGAAAAGCTAAAATTGAAGCAGGCAGGAGTAGAGTCAGACACAAGGAAGAACTTCCTAAACATGCAACCCCACCATGAATTTTCAGGGAGATGTGATACAGACCCTTTTCTCTGTAATTTGGCTCCCAGGAAGTGGGTATTTGCTCAGGGGCATGGGGGATACATTTGGCCCCTTCTGGCCCTGTGTTTTGGGGACTCCTTAAGGAGGCCTAGAAACCACTGAGCAAGGCCTCCAGTCAGAGGAAATAAGAGGCACTTAACAAGTTGCCCGGGAAGCCAGGTCAATTCCCTGGACACTGTGTGCCTTGTGGGCAAGGTACCAGGGAAGGAGTGGGTGAGAAAGGGTGATCCAGGCAGCTGGAGATCCCCGGAAGGACAGAGAACAATTCCTTCCTGAGAGCAAATCCCAGCAGACAAGAATTCCTTACGACAGACTCAAGCCTGCCTGCCACCACCATCAGCATCACAGTCTGGGACCCTACTTGGCCAATCAGTGTGCTGGGTCTCTCCGGGCACAGTAATTGGCTCAGGGAGGGGCACATGACCCAAATTGAGCCAATCAGAGGCAGGCAGGTCTCCTAATCCAGTGATCTGTCAAGTCTGAAGGGTTGGTGACCGCTGTCCTAATCCACACCTGGAGTGAATAGGGACCATTTGCCATCATGAAGGGAGAGGCCGTCTGAGAGAGAAGCAGAACAAAGACAAGATGCAGAGAATCCTAATGGCACTGAGTCCCTGGATCACACTGTACCTGAAAGTGGCCCTTCTCAGTTACTCACAGCCTAAGCCTATCTGTGCAAGGTTTCCGTCACTTACAATGAAGGGAACCCTCTGAGCCAGGCACACTATCACCAGGTGTGACTGCATCTACTCCCCAGATGAGTAAAGGGAGGCTCAGGAAGGCAGGTGACCTCTCCAAGGTCACAGAGCTGGAGCGTGGCTGGCACCGAACCCATGTTTGCCCAGAGCCCTGTGCTTCTGTCCACATCCTGGCTTACCCATTCAGGGTGGGAGGGTCGCTCCTGGCCCACGTGAAGGTGGCGTTCCTCACGGTGATGCTGTGCGAGCCGCCGCCTGAAAAGCAGCAGACACAGCGCGTCAGGCACAATGAAGTCACGGGACCGGGAGTGAGCAGCAGGCTCTGACTTTTTTTCTAATCAAGTGTGGTTCAACCCCAGAGGCTAGACAGTTCCGCTAGGCATCATCTGGTTACATCTGTCTCAGTTTCTAAAGAAGAACCCAACCAGCAATTTTGGAGGTGGCCTCAGACCCAGAAAGCAAAAGGAAACCGCAAGAGGGCTCCGCCCCGAAAGGCAGGAGGTTGTGCCATCCGGACGCCCATCTCGCAGAGGTGGGGGGACCCACGGGGAGCACAGGGAGCCAGAGACTTCCCTCGCCCTGTCTTGGGAGGTTCCGCCAGCCAGCTCTGGCCGGGAGGGCCGGGCAGAAGCCAAGGTCAACGGCAACAGGGAGCACCCTCCTGCACTGAGCTTCTCTCCAGCGGCGTGGGCTGGCCCTTGGCCCTCACCACGCCCCAGGGCCTCCTCCTTTATGTTCAAAGCAGCCCTGCACCCCAACTCCTGGATTTCAGGGCTGCCCCCTAACTCCTCCTCTCATCACAGTAGGCCCTTCTAAACAGCAGTCACACCCGCTGTGACAGGCAGGCTGTGGGGTCTGGCAGGGGGAGGGTGGTAAGACAAAGCCTGCATACATGCAGGGCTCCTGTCCTCATTCACTTTCCCTCCTCTTATTTTCCTTTCACTCCATGTCCCTCACTTAAAAACACACAAATTTGACTCTAATTATGAGCCATCTTAAAACCACCTAGAGATAAGACGGGGGTGTTTTGCAGTTATCAAATGAAGAAATAAATTCTCCCACATATCAAAAACAAAAAGTTGTGGTGAGAGAAAGTTACTGGTTAATCTAACTTAATCTTCTCCCTCCCTCCCCCCATCCCCACTGAAAATGGAGAACCAGGAGGAAACTGGAAAAAAATTTTTAAAAAGCCACTTGAGACTGACAAGCTAATGGACCAGGAGAAGTGGCCGAAAGCTGCCAGGTCTGGCACCTGGAGGTGTGGATAAACATCTCAGAAGGTCAAAATGCCTCGCAGGTTGCCACCAGGGCAGGAAGGGAGGGGCTGAGGTCTGCAGGGCTCCAGGAGGCTGGGGTGGGGCTTTGCAACATGACACCTGCAGTGAGCTGTGAACTGCAGCAGCTCAAACCTCCACTGGCTGCCCCGAATTTAGGCCCTGGGCTGTGCAGAGACATTTAACCCTGGCGTGGATGCTGTTGCTCCCTGTGTCCTCTGGTGGGGAGGGGACGAAGGTCCTCAGGACAGCAGGGACTGGATGACCAGAGGCCAGGGAAGTCAGGAGGAAGATTCCAGCATCCAGTGAGTACTAGTGCTCAAGTAGAGGTGACTCTGCTCCCCAAGGGACAGAATGGAGAGCAAGACATTTTTGGCTGTCAAAACTGGGGTGTGGTCAGGCTGGCGTGGCTCAGTGGTTGAGCACTGACCCATGAACCAAGAGGTCACCAGCTCCATTCCCAGTCAGGGCACATTCCGGGTTTCCGGGCTCAATCCCCAGTAGGGGGCGTGCGGGAGGCAACCAATCAATGCTTCTCTCTCATCAATGTTACTATCTCTCCCTCTCCCTTCTTCTCTCTCTAAAAATCAATAAAAACATTTTTTTAAAAATAGGGATGTGGGCTACTGGCATCTAGTGGGTAGAGGCCAGGGATGCTGCTCATCATCCTATAACCACCCCAGAGCAAAGAACGATCTGCTGGAACGTCAGGAGAGCCAAGCCTGAGCTGAACATGCTGCAGATCTTCTCAATCGCACTAGGGAAGTAACGACCACCATTCCTGGGCTAGCAGGCACTGTGCTGGGTGTTTAACACCACTGAAGACACCTGAAAACCTATGAGGTGCCAGGTAATGGGCACACATTATAACCAATATATACACACATTCATGGGGCGCTGGAGCCAACACGGTGTAGGCTCAGATCCCTACACTGCCACTTCCTAGCTGGATAGCTTTGGGCAAGTTACTTAACTTCTCTGTGCCTAACTTCCTCATCTGTAAAATAGAATTGAGAATAATGGGATGGACTCCACAGGGAGGGCTGTGATGAGGAGTAAATGAGGCAATACACAGAGAGTCCTTAGAACAGTGCTTGGCACATAGTAGGTACTCAAATGTGGTAGGCAGACAGACATGAACAGAACAAGGATGATGATGATGGGCCAGGTACAGAAGATCAGGGTGGGAAGCCCCAGGTGCCTAGCGACAGACATTTGTAAGGTGGGACCTCGCCCTCAGGGTGACTTTTCTCCTCTAGCTTATCTCTGGCCAGGCGTTTGGACCAGGACCCCCTGACCTTTCCTCCCTAGAGATAACATCTAGGCCTCAACTTGTATTTTAGCTCCAGGCCCAGATAAGCAATAAAACCAACCTCAGGACCAGCGGCATTGAATGACCCCCTGCCCTGATGCCGGCCAATCAATCAGTGGAGACCACAACCCTGAAAGGACACACCTGGAACACTGCTGAACAGTCTATTTAGATCTTCCCCTGGGACCTCCCCTAAATCTCCACTCAAAACACCCTTAGGGTGAGGACCCAGCTGCTCTCCCTCCTGGGAGCACGCCTGTGCCTGGGCCTTTCTCTCTCCCCCTCCCCCTCCCCTTCTCCCTGCCCCATGCTTCCTCACTCCCAAAGGGGCCCTTCCTTTACTCCTATAACTTGTTTCCTAAGCCCATTTCTTCTAGGAATTACTTGTACCTCTGTGATTTACCCAATAAATGTTCTCTTATAGTTTGGGTCTTGGCTCTGAATTCTTTCCTAGCCAGAACCTAAGTACCGAGGTTGCTGAACCCAGGTTTGGTCTGACCCCACCCGTCAGACACCTGGTGCTGCTCCCACCGCCTACAACAAATCCACTCAGTGGCTAAGAGCACAGGCTGTCGTGTGGATCCTGATTCCAGTTTGTACTCGCTGGGAGATCTGGGCCAGTTACTGAGGCCAGTTTCCTCATCTGTAAAATGGGGGTTTCCACAGCCCCCCTCTCTGTGCCACAAGGAGCAGCAGATGGGATATTACGTCGATGTCCTTAGAACAGAGCACCATGGCGGGAATGTCACTGACATGAAAGTGGCCGCTGCTGTGAGTGCTATTAAAGCCGATGATTAAGTGCCTGGAGACACAGCCATGGATCAGATCCCTGGTCAGGGGCCTTGGCTGGGAAAGGATGCATTAATAAGCTACAAAATAAACGAACTTACCAATCAAAACCCATATAACCCTCTGCCACAGAAAAGTTCCTTCATTCCCATTATCCAGATGGGGAATCTGAGTCTCAGAGCAGTGAAGGGACCTGCCCAAGTGCACACAACTGGCCAGTCTCCAACAGCCTAGTTCTGTCTGTGCATCTGCCCAGAACAGAATCAAAGTCCAGGTACTCCGGAAGCTGACCTTCAGGGAGAGGCCTCGCCCACGGGTGCCTCTCAGCAAGAAAGCAGAAGTGCAAGTTCACCCCCCTGGGAGTTGCAAGACAAGGCCCTAGAGTCCACCCACTCTGCAGAGACCCTGCTCCCTGCGGCCTCACAGACAAGCTGCTGGGCAAAGCCAAACGGAGGACAGCTGAGTTGAGGGCAGCATCCTGCACAGAGGGACCAAACGCACACACCGTCTTTGATGGGCAGTCGCTCGATGCTGTCGGGATCCAGCTCCTCGTGGGACAGAAAGATCCTGAGGCGTTTGAGGGAGACACTCGCCTACACAGGAAGCAACCATACACAAGGCATGGTTATTTTTGAAAGGATTTTTGCAAAACAGACCCCAGTGGGTTTGCCCTGGATGCAGAGGGCCCACACCCTCCCTCATTTCTGAAGGCTCTGCGTTTCCCCAAGCCAGCATTCACCTTAGAATAACAAGTAAAACAGTTCTAATATGTTTTCCTTTAAAATCCCACAACCGGTATTAAAAAGGACTTTCCTAGATGCAAAGGGACTTAAACATAATAACCAAAGGCAATGGTCCCGTTTAAGGGCACAAATGAGCAGCGAGGAGATGAGTAAGTCCTGGGACTGAATGTACAGCATAGTTGCTAAGAGACTAGATCTTAACTGTTCCCATCACAAAAAGGGAAATGATAACTGTGACGTGACAGAGGTGTTGCCTGACACTATGGTGGTAATTGTACTGCAATATATCAATGTATTAAATGTACACAGTTATAGGTCAAATATATCCCAATAAAAAGATTTAAACACACACACATAACGGTTCTTATTCAAATAGCCCGTCTGTAAAGACATTAATGAGACGATCTGTGTTAGGCAGTTAGACATGAGCAGAGCAAAGGCGATGAGCCAGATACAGAAGGTCACAGGGCGGAAAGCCTCGAGTGCCTCGCAAAGGACAAATGTAGGGCAGGACCTCACCCCCAGGTGACCTTTCCTCCCCTAGCATATCGCTGGTCATGCAGGTTGGATCCCCTGACCTTTTCATATTGCTGGGCACGGGATTTGGACCCCTGACCTTCCCTCCCTAGAGATAACATCTAAGCATCAAGTTGTATTTCAGCTCCAGGCCCCGAAAAGCAGCAAAACCAGACAAGTGACACCACTGCTGACCTCAGGACCAGCTGCATTGACCCTGAAAGGACACAACTCGAAAGCTGCTGAATATTCTACTGAGATCTTCTCCTAGGACCTCCCCTAAAATCTCCGCCCTTAAAACCCTGAGACAGAGGACCCAGCAGTTCTCCCTCCTGGGAGCAGGCCTGTGCCTTTCCCCAGCCCCCTTAACCGTCCCCTCCCCCCAGGCACTTCACCTTTACCTTCCTCGCTCCTAAGCTCCAAGGGTCCTTCCTTTACCTCTATAACTTGTTTCCTAAGCCCATCTTTTCTACGAGTTCCTTCTTCAACCTCTGAGATTTTCCAAATAAATGTTCTCTTATGGTTTGAGTCCTGGCTCTGAATTCTTCCCTAGCCAGAACGCAAGTACCGAGGCCGCTGAACCCAGGTCCGGTCTGACCCCACGGGTCTAACACTGATGCTGTCCCTGCCGCTGCCAGCAAAGCTGGGAAGTTTTCAGATGGGCTGAGTATTACTTTAAGAAAGGACTGTTAGTTTTGTTAGGCACGATAATGGTGTTCCGGCTATGCAAGAAGAAAGGCACGCAGAAGTATTTTTGGGTGAATGGCCAAGAGGTCTTGGATTTGCTTTAAAATTTTTCAGCAAAGAAAAAAAAAGAAATGAAGGGCGGGAGGAAGGAGGGGGGTGGAGGGATAGAAAAAGGATCTGATAAACAAGTGTGACATAATGTTGAATCTGGGTGATGGGTACACAAAGTTCATCATTATCCTAGTCGCTACTTCTGTATACGTTTGAAATGTTTCATAATAAAAAGGGGTCTTATCTGCTTTTTTTTTTTTTAAATAAAGCCTACAACCAGAGTTGTACAACCAAATCTTAAGACTGATTCCTCTGTGTGGCTGAAAACGGGGTTTTCAACCTGAATATGTGCAACGGCGTGTGAAAAACACGATCGGCAGGCAAGTGGTGGGAGTTTCAAACGGTGTTAAAGTGGAGAGAGCAGTTCCCTCTCCTTAGAGTCACGGCATGACTCTGGGGGGTGGTCTAGGTTGGGGTTTTTGGAATGGTGGGTCAAGGCCTATTAGTGGCTGGTGAAATCAACTTAATGGGTCAAGAGAAGCATTTTTTAAAAGACAGACTAGGGGGTAGGGGAGGGTGGAACACAGCAGACTGGAATAGAATAAATACTTCAGAAAGCATCTTACTGAGCACGGGAAAGCCTGGCTGCATTAATCCTAAGTATATGAGCTCCTTGTCAAGAACTGAAATGTATTTCTTTCTTTGGGGTACGACCAAAAGCATGACAGCCACGGGGCGGGGCGCAGAGGGATGGCCGGTGTGGAGGGAACTGCCTGCAGGGGGACAGCTAAGCCCTTTTGTTTTGTCCCCAGGAGAGCCCTCCCTGCAGCCCCAGCCTCGCCCGTACCTGCACGATGCTGCTGATGACCATGGGGAGAATATTCAGGGGAAAACGAAGGATGTTGAACAAGGCCAAGGACACAAAGGCTTTCTGGGCATCCAGGATGTTTTTCTCGTCGATGGTCACGTAGACGGCAAAAGTACACAGGGCCACCTGCAAGCAGAACGCCGTCACTGACTTGTGTCCCTGCGTCAGTCACAGTCTGGGAGCAGGTACCCTCCCCACTCCCCCAGCCAGGTGTTCAGGCCCTCCCCTCGTGAGCTGCAACCACCTACACTGGCCACTGGAGGCAGCAGAAGACGCCCACGATAACGCTCAGAAAATGAACGGATAAATAAATGACCAGGAGCCCAAATTACCACCAACTTTCTCTGGGGCACACCGGAATTCCCCAACAACACAGCATGATCGCACCTCTGGGCCTCTGCCTTTGCCGTTCCCTTTGCCCAAACAACCTTCCCATCCAAATGGGGGCTGGGTTACTCCGTCTTACCCACCCTCCCACCTGGTTTATTTTTCTTCACGGCACCTATCACCATCTAGTGTGGTAACATATGTATGTTCTGTCTGGCTCCTGCACTAAAATGTAAACACCACAAAGGCACATGACTGGTCCTTGGTGCCTAGAACAGTCCCTGGGACACAGGAACCCTGAATAAGACCTTGGGCAAGTCACCTCCTCTCCCCATGCCTCAGCTGTCTCATCTGAGAAATGGGGGTGAAGGTGGAGAATTAATGCCACTTTCAAAGTTCCTTCCAGCTCATAAACCTTTACATGGTTTTATACCCCCAGGACAGGAAGACTTATTTTAAAAAGAAAAAAGAAAACCGACAGCCACTTCCTCCCCCACAAAGTCAGACTTGCCTTAAGCCTTGTGGTTTTACTACTTTGCTTTAAGTTCCTGGGATTTTACTACTCAGGCGGCCAGAATTTGGGTTCAGCTGTTAGAGATGACAGCACGTAAACAGGAGAAATGAGGGACCCCTGAGTAATCCAGGGCCAGGCTGCTTGGCTGAGGGAGCAGGGAAAAGATCAATGGGTGAGTGTCTGCACCCCTCCTCACCGCCGGGACAGAGCAGCGCAGGGGGAGGCTAACAACAGGCATCCCAAGAGATCATCTGCTACATGCAAGCAGGGGCGGTCTGGTCTGGAAAACCTTGGACCCGGCAGATGAACAGAAGTTCCCGGCCCCCTGCCAGCCCCAGACTCCTAGAATCACTGGGGGTGAGGGTGCGGGGGGGGGGGGGGTAATAAACTGCCGGGGCCCTGCCTGTCTGTGTTCCAGTCTAAGCCTCTGGTATGGCTGTGGTTCAGAGTATTTTCAGGGTCTCAGCTGCCTCGTTTCTGTGTTACCTTTTAGAAGGTCGTAAAGCTTAAAAATTAAAAGCGTAAGTTCGGCCACACACCAGGTGGGTGTGCCACCTCCTTTCTCCAAGGGAGCCTCTATTTTCCATCTACAAAATGGGGATCCTGACACACCTTTGCTGGGCTGCTGCAGCAGGAGGCCCGGGGCTCAGGCGGAGCACTTGGCACAGTACCCAGAGCACTTAGCACAGACACAGAAAAATGCAATATATGGCAGCTGTTTTTATTTCTTGTTACAAAACTCAGCCCCAGCTCCTCGGATTATTCTTCCAAAGAATCTATAAACTGGTTCCGAGAGCAAGGCACTGGGCAGCGAAGCTGGTTCTGCCCTGGCTCTGACATTAACAAGCTGGGTGCCCCTGCGGCATGGCCCACACATTTTCCAGCTCCACGGCCAAGGCGGAGGCGAGGTGCTCGTGCTGCACACACTGGCTCCCCCCTCCAGGCAGTGGCCTCTTATATAACCAAAGGCACTCCTCACTCCAAACTCCCCAAATACTTCCGCACAGAGGAACAGTACTCGGCCATAAAGAGGAATGAAGCACTGACACCGGCTACATCTGAATGAACCTGAAAACCTGATGCCAAGTGAAAGAAGACAGACACAAAAGGCCACAGAGTAACAGCATCCCATTTACAGGAAATATCCAGAAGGGGCCAATCCACAGAGACAGAAAGTAGATGGGTGGGTGCCTAGGGCTGGGGGAGCAGGGCGAATGGGGAGTGACTGCCAATGAGGGTTTCTTTGGGGGATGAAGAAAATATTCTGGGTTTAGATAGTGGTGATAGTTGCACAACCTTGTGAATATACTAAACACCATGGAATTTTACACTTAAAAGTGGTGAATTATATCTCAATAAAAATATCAAATCATTTTTAAAAGCCCAATTCTCCAAACCAGTCCTTTTTGCTTATGATAAAACAGTGGTTCTCAACCTTCTGGCCCTTTAAATACAGTTCCTCATGTTGTGGCCCAACCATAGAATTATTTTCGTTGCTACTTCATAACTGTAATGTTGCTACTGTTATGAATCGTAATGTAAATATCTGATATGCAGGATGGTCTTAGGCGACCCCTGTGAAAGGGCTGTTCGACCGCCAAAGGGGTCGCGACGCACAGGTTGAGAACCGCTGTGATAGAAGCTAAAGTTTGACTCGGGCCCCAGGGCCCACCTGATTTGTAAACGTCCCCTGTCTGTAGCTTGTCTGGCCTCTGCTCCTACCATTCTTCCCCTCGCCCCTCGGTTCCAGCCCCACCGGCCTCCATGGTTACTTTTTCTCTGGGGCTGGCCAGGTCCAGTCTCAGGGCCCTTCCACTCACTCTTTCTTCTCCTTGGTGGGGCCCCTCACCTCCAACAAGTAAAGACTCAAGTGTCCCCTTCTCCATAGGGTCTTCCATCATCCTATTTAAAACTGCAAGCCTTCCCTATGGCTCTAGCCCGAGTCTTTTTTCCCCATAGCACTTACGACCGTGTAGCACACTATATGATGTGTTTGTTATGCCTACTGTCTCTCCCAATTAGGATGAATGAACACTCCAGGAGGGCGGGGAATTGTGTCTGTGGTATTCACTGCTCTATCATCGGTGCCCATGACAGCACCTAAATCAAGGTAGGTACTCAGGTAATGTTTGTGGGTGGGCGGATGGATGGACGAATAGATAGGTGAGTGGGTGGGTGGGTAGCTGGGTGGATTTCCTGAAGGCAGGAGAGCATACACTCAGATGTGTCTCTTCAGCAGCAGAGAACACCAGGCGTCAAGGATCTCACCACCAGAACATACCAGCTCCCTCAGCCCAAGTGATGGGGTGGCTGCCGGCGGCACAGGGGTGTGAGTAGAGAGGGAGCAACATCATATGGGCCCCTGTCAGACCCACAGCTTTGGCTTCTCCAGGAAGTAGTGGTCATTCATTCATCCACCTATTACTAACTGGGCACCTACTATGTGCGAGGCACTGTGTGCTCAGAGGTGAGGCAAGCATGGAGATCCTGACATTACCAGCACCCTGGATAGAAATCAGAAGAGATCACCAGAAACCGATATAGAGCCTGGTGCATTGGCCAGGAATTGAACCTGGGAGGCAGGTGAGAATCCTACCATTGAACCCACTGGGTTCTTGGGAATGTCCAAGATAGAAATCATGTGAGTTCCCCAGAAAGTAGTGCTCAGGCAACAGGTTTACCATATGTAGCTGGTGCACTGAGGGGAACAATTAAGGGAGAAAGAGAAATGTTGCTCCCCAAACAAAAGCCAGGGAACGGTTTGAAAGAAGTTGAGGCGGGAAAGATGACGTCTAAGTGTGACATCTAAACATGTAGAGGCGGGGACTCTTTGGCGCGTGTGTGTGTAACTACATGCTTCTTCATGCGTCACATGTCTCATCAGCATATTAAATCTCCACCCAGGGGTGTGTTTTCTAGCTAATTAAATGAAGGAAGGTCACGAAAGGACAGTCTATCTTGCTAGCATGCACCCGTGAGTGAAAGGAACCACATTTAAGCCCATCCAAGTAAAACTTGCAGAAAGCAGTGACCTTCAGTCTAGCTGCCAATGGGCTGTTAGGAGAAAAGAAAGCATTGGGGCAATTACTGGGTCCCTGGCTCCTGCCAGCGGGGCCGGGAAGTAGCCTGCCTGTTTCACTGAGGCTCAGTCCAGTAGGAAATAGGTCTAACCTGGTTCTCTCTGACAGGGGGTGTGTGGAAGTGTGTGAAGGTGACTGGGGTGGTAGGTGGTGGGGAGCTGGGGTTTGCTACCGCCTTGTCATGGGTGAAGGTAAACAATGGGAGAAATCCTTCACCAACAACGAAGAACATCCGTCCCACTCTAAGTGCTAACAGTGCCTCCACGGAGAAATGTGGCAAATGACTGAACCATCCACGCCAGCCCAACCCCTAAACAGCCTGACATCTGTTCTTACTGCCGGCCCAGCATCCACTGCCCAGTTGCTGGTAACATCATCTCAATTTCCCTTTGGGGAACTGAACCTCGCCCAGCCTCAGTCTAGACCAGTGGTTCTCAACCTTCCTAATGCCGCGACCCTTTAATACAGTTCCTCATGTTGTGGTGACCCCTAATTTCATTGTTACAAATTGAACATAATTAAAGCATAGTGATTAATCACAAAAACAATATGTAATTATATATGTGTTTTCCGATGGTCTTAGGCGACCCCTGTGAAAGGGTCGTTCGACCCCCCCAACGGGGTCGCGACCCACAGTTTGAGAACCGCTGGTCTAGAAGCTTCCGCCAAAGAGGAATCGCCCACATCCCATCCCACGCTCATGACCCAGGCCTGGTTAATCTAAGCATACCATCTCCCTGGCTGTAGTGATTCAGGATAAGCATGTAGCCAACTGCCATCAATGAGACTCAATCCCACAGCTTTGCAGGAGCTAACAGGGAGAGGGGGGGGGCTGTCTCCTCACTGAGATAACAGGATGAACTGTAACTGCTTGGTGAGCACATCTGACAAAAAAAACAAAACAAAACAAAAAACCAGAAAGGATAAAGTAGAGCTAAATGATGGATAGAGATCTTTGGTGCACTTAGATCTAGCCATGCCTGAAACCCTAGTCATGCTTAAAACCAGCACTTTCCTAGACTTTTCAGTCTTGTGATTCAAAAATCCCTCGTTCTTTTTTTTTTTTTACTCTAGTCAGATCTAAGTTAAGTTTCTGTGTCTTGCAAATAGTTCCTGACTATTGCAAGACAAATAGTTCCTATTTGCAAGACAAACAATTCCTGACTATCTGCAAGACAAATAGTTTACTCAAATATCTCATTCATTCATTTCTCTACATACACTTGCTGAGTGTGCACCATTTGCCAAGTCCCCTATGTTCTAGGATACAAGCAAAAAACCCCAAGGTCCACGTATGACACCTGGAATGGTAACTATCTAATGAAAGGAGATACAAGGTAAAGCAGGAGGCAAGCTCACAAATCTTCCAAGATGGAAAATGCTAAATATTGCCGGCTGCCTGGGGATGCTGTTTTAGGAAAGTGCATTAAGTGGACATGATAAATGCCAGGCTCTGTAACCTAGAAAAACAGTTCCATCAATCCCACCATATGGCACCCCCATTCCTGTCTGACCTCCCGCGGCCTCTGTCTTCCATCACACCTACCAGCGGGTAAACACCTCATCATCCTTGAAGCTCAGGAATTCACCAGGGAAATGAACAGCAAACACCGTCCAGGGGAACCGAGGGCCACATATTTTATCCTAATGTAGTCAGAGGCTTCGGTGCCTCGGCCAGGGCCAAGGACCTGACTGACACCCAGCTCAACAAATTCCATCTCAGGAAGCCCATCACCCACCCCAAAACTGAGTGGCAAATTCAAGATCAAGAAAAGCCAGTCCGCACCTCAGCATCTCTTGCCATGGCTTCCTAATAGAGACCAGGGCAAGAGACAGTACGTGAAGGGCTAACATGTTCAGGTGACAAGCTGGAAACTCTGTTTGATCAGAGGATTTAATGTGCAGAGCAAGGGTGATGGGAAAAAAGTCCCCCATCCTAAGTGTAACACAACCCATGGATTAAACCCTATCGTTGCTCCCTCTGGCTGCAGATCTTTTCCTATTAAAAAAAAAAAAAGGGCAATTCAAAATGCCTTCACCCAGCTGGAATAGCTCAGTGGTTGAGTGTCAACCTATGAACCAGGAGGTCACGGTTTGGATCCCAGTCAGGGCACATGCCCGGGCTGTGGGCTCAATCCCCAATGTGGGGCATGAAGGAGGCAGCAGATGATTCTCTCTCATCACTGATGTTTCTATCTCTCTATCCCTCTGAAATCAATAAAAATACATTTTTAAAAAAACAACAAAAACAAAACGCCTTGGATTTCTATATGATTTGCTATCACTTGTGTAAAAGTAAAGTAACTAAAAGAGACATCTAAGTTTAATGACATTTGTTATGCATAGTCACTGTTATGCTGATATATAGGCTCTCTCTAGAAATACACAAAAGAAGCTGGGAGGAAAAGAGCTATGCTTTTCTTTGCAGACCAGCGGTTCTCAACAGGGGGGCCATTTGGCAATGTCTGGAGACTTGTGTGATTGTCACACTGGAGGGAGAGGCACCACTTAGCATCTTGAGGGTAGAGGTCAGGAATGTTGCTAAACACCCTACAATGCACAGAACAGCCCCTACAACAAAGAGACAAGGAATTATCGGGGTCCCAAATGTCAACAGTGCTGAGGTGGCAAGCCCTGTTGTAGATCCTTCAAAACAGCTTTAACGATTTTTACCACAGCAATACATTTCTGTTTTTAAAATAAAACGTATCACATATACAAATAGAATCCTATATAATAAAAGGCTAATATGCAAAACAACTGAACGGCAGAAGGACCGGTTGCTAAGACGCGCACTGACCACCAGGGGGCAGATGCTCAATGCAGTGTGCTCCCACAGGGGGAGCACCGCTAAGCCAAAAGCCGGGATCACGACTGGTGAGTGCAAATGCAGTGGCGGGAGCCTCTCCTGCCTCCACAGCAGTGCTAAGGACCCCCAAGGGTTCCCAACTTGCGAGAGGGTGCAGGCCAGGCTGAGGGACCGCCCCCTGAGTGCACGAATGTGGTGCACCAGGCCTCTAGTACAGTTATAAACATGTAGAGACTATTTAACAACTTAAAGAAAAATAATTAAATGAACACCCTCTAAAACTACCATCCAGTCTTACATTGTTTTTACTTTTATTTTTTATTTTTTTTATTTTTTTTTTTTAATTGATTTTTCACAGAGAGGAAGGGAGAGAGACAGAGAGTCAGAAACATCGATGAGAGAGAAACATCGACCAGCCGCCTCCTGCACATCTCCCACTGGAGATGTGCCCGCAACCCCAGGCACATGCCCCTGACCGGAATCGAACCCGGGACCCTTCAGTCCCCAGGCCGACGCTCTATCCACTGAGCCAAACCGGTTTCGGCACATTGTTTTTACTTTTAGAAATCAAAGGTGGTTGTTGAATCCCTGGGGAAAATCAGGGAGATTGGAGGGTGAAAGAATAAGACGGTAGAACCTTCTAGCCCGGATGCCACTGTGTCTGAGCTGGAAGGCTTCTTGGAAACAGAGTCCCAGAACAGCTAGGAGATGGCAAGTCACTCCCTGCGCCAACTCCAGGAGCTGACAGTGGTCACCTGGGGCATTGCTCGAACCTAACTCGGTGGGTGGGAACACCGTGGCTGACTGAGGATGTCTGGAATGGGCGGGGGCAGGCAGGGCCCCATATGTGACATCCCTGTGGCCTAACCCCTTCGTGTTTAATATGTGAAAACCAGAGGAGGAGGTCACACCCTGAGCTGGCAGCAGAATCAGCAGCCGTCCTGACTCTCAGAAGAACATTCCATTCCTCTAAGCCGGGTCAGCATCCTACGGCCTGTGGTCCACACCTGTCTACGTCTGGCCCCTGAGCTTAGAATAAATATAGTTCAACAAACACTGAAAAGACAGGAGTTTCCTTAAACATTCCACCTGCAACTCAGCTGTGATGAGACAGATGTTAGTCTAATAGGAAATTGGACAATTTATGAAAATGTGTGCTTTTAGTTCATAGAATTCCCGTAAGAATATACTGGGTTAGGCAAAAGTAGGTTTACAGTTGTGAGTACACAAAGCAGAGTTTATTCTTGTATTATTCTTTCTTAATTATTGTATTGTTTATTTCTACTACAACTGAATAGAAAAGACAAAATCCCTGCCTTCCTGGAATTGACATTCCAGTAGAGAGAGACACAATAAGTGAAAGGATAAGGAAATTTTCTAGTGTGTTTGGCATTGCCACTCGAAGTGTAGTGCACAGGTCACTGCCAACACAAGTCTGTGACCGGTCAGCAGTAGGTAAGGACCCGGCACCGTAATGTAGCTCAACTACGGCACTGAGCACCCGGTTTAACTCAGCTGACATTTTTATTCTTGGCAAGACCTTCTCGATGGAGGAAGCAGAGGATGCTGGTGGACATTCTGGTCCAAACTCCTTATTTCATGGGGAACCCGTAACAAACAGTTGCTGAACTGGCTACTTTGAGGACCATGGGCTGGAAGCTGCTAAGTGTTACAAATAAAATAAAGGGGGGTGTGTGGCACTTTTTATTTTTTAAATTTTATTTTATTTTTTAAAATATATTTTTATTGATTTCAGAGAGGAAGGGAGAAGGAAAGAGAGATAGAAACATCAATGATGAGAGAGAATCATTGATCAGCTGCCTCCTGCATGCCCCCTACTGGGGACCGAGCCTGCAGCCCAGGCACGTGCCCTTGACCAGAATCGAACCTGGGACCCTTCAGTCCACAGGCTGACGCTCTATCCATTGAGCCAAACCAGCTAGGGCTGCAGGGCACTTTTTAAAGGGAGTGATAGGAGAAGGCCTTGTTAAAATTTAAAAATACTTAGGTATGATAATAAAGCAATATAAAATGATGTGGCCAAGATAAACTTGGCTTCACTCACCAGGAAAGGTGTGCAGACCCAGGTGAAGGTCCCCACGGCGGCCAGGTAGGCAGACTTTTTCAGCACCTTCAGCTCCTCCTGCCGGATGGCCAGCACCTTGTCTTTGAATGCCAGCTCCCAGGCGTAAAGCTTTAGCACTTTGATCCCGTTGAGAATTTCATTCATCAGCTTAATCCGACTGTCTTTGCTCTTCATGTGGGCCACCTTCAAAGAGAAGAGCAATCAGCCCACCTCTGGGGGCTGGCCCGCTCACTTCTGGCCTTGGCATCACACCATCCATCACTCATCCCCCCAACCTATTCAAACGGGCCTTCCTGAGGGTGTGGAAACTGAGCCAACCCTGCAACTGCCATGAACCCTACTCCTGACCCTGAGTGCTCCAAGGGACTCTTCTATCAGTGGGGAAGAAAACAAAACCCTGCTTTGAATCATGTTAAATTAGACACAAAGAAACCTGTAAGATTGAGGAATAGAGGCAAGAAAAATCCTTCAGGTACCCAGGGGAAAAAAGGGAACATGGTCCCTACACTGCAGATTCAAACACAAGAGAGATGATGTTGGGTTCTTCCCCGTTTCGTTATTTTCTTTATGAATTTTCAGCCATAATACTGGTAAAATACTGAAAGGTTTCTTTAACAGCTGGCACTGGATCTGACCCCTGGGTGTCCACACCATGCAGCTGTTAAATATTGGTAAGAGCAATCTTGCTCTTCCCATGTGCCAGGCACTTTTCTGAGCCTTGTACGTGCATTTGGGCATTTAATGCTCACAAGAACCCCATCATGTGTGCCACGGTTATGCCTGGGCCCCGATGAGGACACCGAGCGCCAGGAGTGGGAGCCGTGACTGCAGCTGTTTCAGAGGTGGCTCTCAGGGAAGCCCACGTGTTGCAGGCATGAAAGGCAGCAGGGCCACAGCCCCTTCCTCGCCTCTCCTCTCCTGCCCGCCCCGCCCCCGCTTGCTGGGGCCTCATCCCCACCATCCTGGGAGTCATCTCTCCTCGGGCACCATCAGCGGGGCCGGGCCCTCTCGTTTGAAACTCCACAGGCACATCATAAATAGCCATCGGCAGGACCAGAGAAGTAAACTCTGGCCCGGCTCTGTTATGGACCATCAGGCACCAGTTCAAGAGGATGAAGTCAGACTCACGCCACAGAAAAATCCCCGAGGCACGGTGTCAAATGATGACATCAGGCCGCCAAACAGGCCCTCCCGTGTAAAAATACATGTGGTCACAATAGCACAAAAACATACATATACACACCACACCTAACTATATGATCAGATCTCTTTATGCATGCACAGAAAGGCCCGTGTTCACTGTGGGCGAGAGGGGACATCCCCTTTTAATCTATGCACCTTAGTATTACTTGAACATTTTTTTATAATGAGTAAGCATTCACTCTGCTACTTGGGTATTTAAGAACTTAAAATACAAAGTATCTCAGAAACTAAAGAGTTGATCACTGTATCTAGCATAAGGTAAAGGGGGGAGAGGGCGTAGGGGTCATTTTTACTTAACTCTTAAAAATGCACACACAAATAAATTCTGGGGAAGTAAGGATTTCTCGGAGGCTCCCAGACATGTTTTCTGTCACTGGCCCGCTGGTCTAATGATTTCGGGTGCTCACAACCTGGGCTGCCCATTGTGATCATCCAGGAAGCTTTAAAGACTTGTGATGCCCGGCCCCACCCATATCAGGTGAATCAGAATCCCTGGATGGGGGCCCAGACATCAGCATTTGTTAAAGCTCCTCCGGGGATCCCAACAGGTAGGCAAGGCTGAGAACCCCACATCCTGAGCAGAAGAAACTCCGCCAAAACCCAAGTAGAGAGACCCCAGGCCAGGGCTCAGGTTGGAGTCTGGTGGAGACAGATACCTACCTGGTAGGTCTTGGTCTTCATGGCCATCACAGCGTTCAGGGGGACCATGAGGATCATCACAGCCACCCCGGCCAGGACGGAGGGGCCCAGGTTCTAAGGAAGGAAAGAGGACAGAGGTTCACACAGGCTTCCTGGGCTGAGCCACCACTCCGACTCCACCCAGCAGGTTCGAGGCACTTCCACTCTTTCACCCAATTTTCAGATTTATTCCTGAGCACCTTTAAGAACATGCAGGTCGCCCTAGCCAGTTTGGCTCAGTGGATAGAGCACCGGCCTGTGGACTGCAGAGTCCTGGGTTTGATTCCAGTCAAAGGCACATGCCAGGGTTGCAGGCTCAATCCCCAGTAGGGGGCGTGCAGGAGGGAGCTGATCAATGATTCCCTCTCATCTATGATGTTTCTCTCTCTCCCTCCCTCTCCCTTCCTCTCTAAAATGAATAAAAATATATATTAAAAAGAACATGCAGGTTCATGATCCTTTATTGGAACCGTTGGGACCAGATGTAATAAGGTGTTGAGCAGAACACAGTCACCACAGCCAGCCCGAGGTTATTATATTTGAAGGTCTGCTACCAATCTGGCCCTTGGCTGGCATCTGGGAGCTCGGGTTTGGGGAGAGCTCCCATCATTTTCAGAACTGATGCAAGCGGCTCCCTGCGCCTGAACTGTTTATACAAACAATACGGTGTGTGCTGAACACCCCTCTTCCTGCTGGGAGTCTGGAAGTTTGGTAAGTGCCAGGTAGAGGCTATGTGACCAGATCCCCCAATAAAAATCCTGGGCTCCAGGTCTCTACTGAGCTTCCCTGGCTGGCCACGTTCCACCCACGTGTCACACCTGGTTGCTGGGGAATCCAGGGCGTCCTGTGTGTCACCACTCAAAGGATTCCTGGAAGCCTGTGTCTGGTTTCCCCCCAAAACTTCCACCCCTTCACTCAGCCTGCTGTAATAGATTCTAGCCCCGAGTCCTGACGTGCTCTGGGGGACCCCGACACAGGTGAATGTGCCCTTCTGTGCATCCACCCCACCAGGCCCGGCACAGCACTCCATGAGCAAAGGCACTGATTCTTCAGCAGCAAAACAGGAATGTCCACAATGAGAGACATAATCAAGGTCACAAGGAGTTCGCAGTCAGTTCAGTCAGGTTTTGCCACCAAATGAGTTAAGGAAAACTTCGGGATTTCAGACTGTTTGGCTGGGATCTGTAGATAAGAGATTGTAGATTTTTTTTTTCTCTTGTCCCATTGCAAACAAGGAAACTACTGTCTCAGAGAGGTCAAGAAGGGCCGGCCATATAGATCAGTATCTTCCAACTGCCACAGGCACAGGAGGCAGCCTGAGAAGTTAGCCCAGGGTGCATTTTTCTCAGCTGAAACATGCAGCTGGAACTCGAGGGTCATGTGGTTCCCCCACCTTAGGCATTCAGAAAAACAGGAGCGTTAGTCCCTTCCAAGTAGTCACCTGCAAAGGCCCTGGGCCTAGTTCCAAAAAAATACTACTGCTGATCCAAGTGAAGGTTAATCTACCTGTGAGAACAAAGGTGATTCCTACCAACAATCAAAGGCATTCAGAACTCTGCCAGTAACTAAAAGAGACTGAGAACATCTGTGTACCACGCACTGTTCCACAAGCATGACCTGCATTAATTCATTAAATTGTCCCAACACCCTACGATGAGAGGTACCGGTTATTCATCACAAGTTACAGAAGGGGACACTAGGCTTAGAGACACTAAGTGACTAAGACAACAGAGCTACTAATGGAAGGGGCAGGGATTTGAACCCAGGCAGTCTGATTCCAGAGCTTGCACTGTTTTTGATGGTCAAATAGAGAAATCCTATTTTTGGTCTAAGTCAGTGATCCCCAACCAAATAGGACTCCCCCCCCCCCCGCCCCCAGAGTACATCTGGCAATGTCTAGTCTAGCAGGGGTCCTCAAACTTTTTAAACAGGGGGCCAGTTCACTGTCCCTCAGACCGTTGGAGGGCCGGACTATAGTTAAAAAAAACAAAACTATGAACAAATTCCTATGCATACTGCACATGTCTTATTTTGAAGTAAAAAAACAAAACGGGAACAAATACAATATTTGTATTTGCATGTGGCCCGCGGGCCGTAGTTTGAGGACCCCTGGTAGAGACATTTAGGTTGTCCTTACTGGGGACTGAGAGGAGAGCTGTGTTATTGGTGTCCAGTGGGTAGAAGCCAGGGATGCTGTTAAAACATCCTACAACGAAGAACGCAACCCCCACAATAGAGAATTATCTGGCCCCAAATGCCAATATCACATTCAGCATCCCTCATTGAAAACAAAGCAATTTTCTTCATAGTTCATAAACCAACCCAAAAAGCAAGTCTAAAAATATTTAAAAAGATATTTTACCCACGGCAGCACCTGCTGGGGAAGTGGATATCCCAACACTTTCTGGGAAACTGGATGTTGGAAAAGACATTAATTTTGACATCTAAATAGTGGTATTTATTTCCTAAGTTTCATTAACAGAAACAATTTATAATCATTTGCTGTCTGCTCTATAAATACACCAAAAGTGTAAAATACAACCAAACCAACAGATAATTTTGTGCACCTATTATGCACATGTTGGGACTATACCCACGGATATGAAAACAAGACCCTGTGAGTCCATGAATAGCTAACATGCCCCTAAGAGAGGAAGGGGTGGTACACTGAGTGTGCAAAAAACTATTCTATAAGGTAAAATCAGACGAGTTTCTATACTAAAGCTATTGGGGTTCAATAAAGGAATAAGTCCATCTAATTGAGAAGGAAAAAAATCAGTGCATTTGTCACAGCCTTGAGGGATGGGTGGGATTTCATCCTTAGGGAGGAAAGATGGAAGGGCATTTTTACTGGAAGGAAAGTCTCAGAAGGGAGAAAGAATAAGTCATGTGTTAGAATATGGGCATCTTCGCTCCTCATCTTTTGATTTGGGGAACTGTTCCTTGCCTCATACAAGGGCTGTCAATCATACTTCCACCCCTTTCACAATGAGAGAGAGCTTGTGATCTAGCTGGCCAATCAGAATACTTTGCCTCCAGCCTCACCGTGATTGGTTCGGGGATGTAAAGAGCACTGTGCCAGGCCAATCAGAGTGCTCCCTGGGACTCTAGCTAAGGCAAAGAGGAATGTTCTTTTCTCTGACACCACTATCTGTAAAAATGATACAAGCCCAAAGTATAAAAGCCATTTAGCTGGAAACCCCATTGAGAATAAAGTCAACTCAGAGGAAAAGAGGGCCAAAAAATGACTAAAGAGTAAAACTGAGTCCTTACAGTATTCCTTGAACTCCTGGATCCATCCATGCCTGAAGTCCCTGGACTTTTCAGTTACATGCATGCACCCACAAAATTCCCTTAATTTGCCTATGCTATTTTAAAACTGATTTATTTTCTTTTTAGGAACATATACCCAGATGTTACAATTATGCCTGCTGTGATCCTATCCACCTCAAACACCAAATTGCATCACGAGATCTCTAAGAAACCTGAGGGCGAAAAGTATTGCTGGCTAAACAGGGGCCTCTCCGACCACTTTATTACTCAGCAGACATTGGTAGTGGACTCTAGTGCAAATACTTCGAAGGTAGTGCCTTCTTTCTTTTCCCTGCCACTTTTCTCATTAATTTTTTTTCATCATTTCTTTTTTCCCCCTTTTATTCCCATCTCTCCATACCCCTCCCCTTCAGCAATTGTCAGCTTGTTCACTGTATCTATGGGTCTGTTTCTGTTTTGTTTTGTTTATTCATTTGTTCTGCTATTTTAAATTCCACATATAAGTGAAATCATAATATTTGCCTTCTCTGTCTGACTTATTTCTGTTAGCACAATACCCTCTAGGTCTATCCATTATGTCGCAGATGGCAAGATTTCATTCGCTTTTATTGCTGAATAATATTTCATTGTGTGACCATTCATGTATGGATAGACATTTAGGTTGCTTCTATATCTTGATTATTACTAGTAATGCTACAATGAACACAGGGGTGCATACACCTTTCAAATTAGTATTTTTGTTTTCTTTGGATAAATACCCAGAAGTGGAATTGCTGATTCATACGGTGGTTCTATTTTTAATTTCCTGGAATTCCCATTCTGTTTTCCTTGGTGGCTGCAGCTAGTTACAATCCCACCAACAGTGCACCAGGGTTCCCTCGCCACATCCTCACCAGCACTTGTTATCTGTCCATTTATTAACGACTGACATTCTAATAGGTGTGAGGGGATAGTTCATTGTGGTTTTAATTTGCATTTCCATGGTGATTAGTGATGTTGAGGATCTTTTAACAGGTCTGTTGGCTATTTATATGTCCTCTTTGGAGAAATACCTATTCAGGTCCTTTGCCCATTTCTCAGTTGGATTGTTCTTTTTGGTGCTAAGTTGTAGAAGTTTCCCCATATAGTTGGGATATTAACCCCTTATCGGATGTATCATTTGCAAATATCTTCTCACATTCAGTAGGTTGGTTGTCTTTTTGTTTTGATTTGCTTCATTGTGCAAAACCATTTTAGCTTGATATAGTTCCATTTATCTATTTATTTTTCTTTTGTTGCCCTTGCCTGAGGAGACACATCCAAAAAGATATTGCTTTCTTTTCATTTCTATTTGCATGAAATATCTTTTTGCATTCCATCATATTCAGTCTGTATGTGTCTTTCGATCTGAAGTGAATCTCTTATAGGCAGCATATACATGGGGCATGTTTTTTAATCCCCTCAGCCACCCTGTCTTTTCATTGGAGCACTTAATCCATTTGTATTTAAAGTGGTTCTTAATAAGTATGTTTATTGCCATTTTGTTCATTGTTCTTAGGTTGTTTTATAGCTGTCTTCTATTCCTTTCTTCTTCTCTTGATCTCTTCCCTTGGGGTTTACTGTTGTTCTTTAGTGTTCCTTTCTCTTTGTTCCTCGTATAGCTTCTGTAGATTTTTGGTTTGTGGTTACCATGAGTCTTATGTACAGCGTGGAACAAAAGTAGGTTTATGAGTATGCAAAACAGTTTATTCTCACTTATTATTTGTGATATTTTCCATATGCACAACTGTAAAGCTACTTTTACCCCACCCTGTATGTCATTCTTTATCTATAGCAGTCTTTTTTAAGACACTTACGTTTGAATGTATCAGGACTACGTTAATTCCCCTCCATACTTGTTACTGATGTCATATTTTAGATCTTTTTGTAATCTGTATCTGCTACTATGTATTGTGTTGAAATCTGGTACTTTTTTCTTTTGACCTTCATTGTAGCTTTTCAAATGTCTGATTAGCTACATTTACTAAATATTTGGCTTTAACTGTGACTTTTTTTGTTCTGTTCTCATATTTTCTTATTTCTGGTTATGGCCTTTTCTTTTCTGCTTAAAGAAGACTCTTTAACATTTCTTGCAAAGCTAGCTAAATGGTGATGAACTCCTTTAGTTTTTGCTTGTCTGGGAAACTCTTTCTCTTTTCAATTCTGAATGATAATCTTTCTGGGGAAATTATTCTAGGTTGTAAGTTCCTTTTTTTCAGCACTTTTAAGATGTCCTACCACTCCTTTCTGACCTGTAAATTTGCTGATAGCATCATGGAGTTTCCTTTATACGTAACTCATTTTCTTCTTGCTGCCTTCAAGATCGTATCCTCATCTTTAATTTGTAATATATCTTGGTGTGGGTGTCTTTGGGTTCATCTTATTTGGAACCCTCTGTACTTTCTGGACCTGAATGTGTTTCCTTTCTCAGATTCGGAAAGTTTTCAGCCATTATGTCTTCAAATAGGTTTTCTGTACCTTTCTCTCTCTTCTCCTTCTGGGAACCCCTATGATATGAATGCTAGTGTGCATGATGTTATCCCAGATGTCCCTAAGATTGTCCTCATTTTTAAAAATTCTTTTTGCTGTTCTGATTGGTTGATTTTATTAGTCTACCTTCCATGTCACTGATCCATTCTTCTGTGTTAGCCAATCTACTGTTGATTCCTTCTAATGTATTTTTCATTGCAGTTATTGTCTTCTTTGGGTCTGCTTTGCTCGTTCTTCCCCTGTCTCTTTGTTGTTCTCCCAAAGTTCCTCTATTGCACTCGCAAGTTTGGTGAGCATCCTTATGACTATTTCTTTTCATTCTTAATCAGACAAGTTACTTACCTCCATTTCCTTAGGGGTTTTTTTCTGGGGATTTTTCTTATTCATTCACTTAACTTAAAAAATTCTGCTGCCTTTTCATTTTGTTTGATTTTCTATGTTTGTTTATATAGATTAGACAAAATAGCTCTCTCCCCCAGTCTTGAAAAAGTGGCCTAATGGAGAAGCAGTCTCTGTAGGCTGCCAGGTGGTTTTGGCAGGCCGGGAGGAGCTGAACAGGTGCCTAAGGTGTCCAAACTGCTGGCCTACTGAGCTGGAGTGGTTCCAAGTGGGGAGGCCACCTTGTGCAGTAACGCCCTGTTGATTCTCTTCTGCTTGCTCCCTTTGTTCACGGCAGAAATGGGCTCAGGCAGTGTGTCGGAAGCACACTCAGCGATCTTGCAGGTAGGCCAGGGCACCTGGATAGAGCCTCCACCCACCCTTTGGAGACAGAGGGGGACATAAACAATGACCTGCAGTCCCCGGAGAGCCCTCGCAGCTGTCCAGCCTTCTCTGTATGTCTCTCTCTTTTTGTTATGCAGAAAGTGATCTTGTGTAGAAGTGACCTCTTTGCGGGCTCCTCTGCTGGGTAGTTTGGGTAATCCAGCTGGATCCAGGCAGGCACTTGGCTCCTGGGGCGCTGGCTGGTGTGGCTGGAGTGGTTCCTGGCCTTCCTGACAGGTGCCAGTGGTGACACCTGTTGTTCCCATTTGCTCCCTTGCTCAGAGGCAGTGGCTCTGGGCGATGTAGCTGTTAACTGCTGGGGTGATCTTGCAGATAGGCCAAGGCCCAGATCAGAGCTCCACCAGCCACAAGGAAGTGGAGGGGAATGTAAACACCCGCTGCTCCAGCTCGGAGAGTCCCCGCAGGGCTTCCCTAGCTTCCCGGCCACCTCTACTCATCTCTTTACCTTGTTAGTCAGGAACTGCTCATTGTCAGCATACCCGTGTATTTGGGTTTGCTCATGGGAGAGGGGAGTTCAGCATCCTTCGCTGATTCCATCTGGTATATTTCTACCCCTTGCGACCAAGAGATTATGACCAACATAATTCAGGGCTAGTGAATAAATGAGTTAGGTTAGTGTTTGGGAGAATACAGTGGCAGAAATATGGTGCATATGTTGTAAGGTTGTTAATTACATGTATTTTCAAGAAAAGATGAATGCCAATACTATGCCACCAAAGAGAACCCAACAACTGAGGAAAGTAATAAAATATCCAGGAATTGGCTGATGGTCAGAAAAGAAAATGTAAATGACAGCAAGAACTACCAGTGAGCTATAGAGGTTCTTGTCGCCAACATCCACTCCCTCGCCCCCACCGCCCACACACGGAGGTCCCTCCCACATGACAGGCACCCACATCGGACACACACCAGCCACAGAAGGTAGAGTGCAAGGAAGACTTGCAGAGGGGCCGACCAGATCATGTTAATGTATGTGGTCAGGTCCATGAACCTCTGGGCGTCCACAGACATGAGGTTGACGATCTCCCCGACCGTGGAGGACTTTCTGGCAGAATTGGTGATCACCAGGGCCTGCGGGACAAAGGAGAGGGGAGGGTGAGTGTGGCAGATGAGGAGGAGCCTGAACTCTGCCTCCAGGCCCTGGTGAAAGAAGGAGGCTGCTCAAGAGTGGACAGGCCACTGCTCTTTCCTCCTCCCCTGCTGACTTATCTGCCTTCCCAACTCGTCCGTCTCAGCATGAAGCCCCCTCTCGTATCGATGCACTCACTGCCTTCCTATCTGAGGCAGTGGAAGGGACCTCGGAAGTTGCCTAAACCTGGACTTTACATCCTTTTTCGTGTACACACGCCTTATCCGGGAAGTTTATTACCATGTAGGCTCTGATTCAGGACTGGCCAGGACCTGAGACTGCATTTCTAATAGGCTCCCAGATGGCTCTGCTCATCCCCAAACACACTGAGGGACCAAGGTCTAGGCCAGGGTTTCTCATGTTGGCACTCCAGACATTCGAGGCTGGGTCGTGCTTGGTGGGGCTGTCCTGTGCAATACAGGATGTTTAGCAGCATCCTTGGCCTCTCCCCACTAGATGCCCGCACCCTCAGGTCTGACAACCGAAAACATCTCCTGACATGGACAAACATCACCTGGAGGGACAAAACACCCTGGTTTTCAGACATGGCTTCACACTGTGATCTGGGACTTTGAGGAATAATGATGCCTGGGTCCCACCTAAGAGATCCTGATTTGGTTTCTTGGGTGCAACAGCCCTGGCATCAGGAATGTGTGAAGTTCACTAAGTGAGTCTGACTTGCAGACAGGGCTGGGAACCAATAATCTAGGCCGTTCTTCTTATCTGCTAGACCAGGGGTGGGCAACCCCTGGCACGTGTGCCAAACATGGCACGCCAGTAACTTTTGCTGGCACGCAAAACCCTCTCTTATAATCTTCCATTTACAATTGTGAATCTTTGTTCTCAGTGATGAATTTTGTTAAGTCTCATAACAAGAGTAGCCTGACGGATGAAAGTAGTAGCTCGTGCATATCTCTGAAGGTCACGAAATATAAACCTGATGTAAAATCTCTGTCATCAGTGATGCAGCAGCAAAAGTCCCACTGATAATATCAAACGGAGTCATAAAGTTTTCTGTTCGACTATCAGTGTACATGTATACATTAAAAAATAAATGTATTTTTCATCATCATATTCTGTGTTTTTGTCGCTCGAATGAATTTTATTATTTCTTCAAGGTTCTTCACATACGTACACCTTAAGAGATATCAAGTAGGTGTAACATGTTCTCAAAAAATTAGGGTTGGCACGCAGAAGAATTTTGAGCCAGAGATTTTGCTGGTTTTGGCACACACTCACAAAAAGGTTGCCCACCCCTGTGCTAGACAGTCTCTTCCCAGCCCAGGGGCCCAAGCAGTGTCCTTGTCCTGGAGGCTAAGGAGAGAGTGACCAAGAAGGTAATGCAGCTCCTTTAAAGCCTGCTAAGTACCCTATCACCCAGGGGAGGGGCCCTCTGCTCAGTTCAAATGGAGAGTTAGAACAAGCTCAAACAAGGCTATGAATAGCAGAGCTAGGATTTGAACTTGGATTTCCCCAAATCAAGTACCGCCTGAGAAATTCCGTCTCCCATGGCTGCCATGGGGGCTCAGGGACTCCTCCAGGCTCACCCCCGAAACCTGCTTTGCTGAGGCCTCATGCAGAACTGCCAACCCGTGCCGTCCGCAGTCACTGAGGCCACCCCGGAGCCACTGCTCCAGGAGCTGGGCTTGCAATCCCCGTGGTGGTCCCAGAGGACCCAGCCAAGTCCCTACAGGTTCTGGGGCCGCAGCAGATGTCAAAGTCAGCCCACGTGCTCACAACCTGGCCTCACCCACTTCCGGTAGACGGCACCGATGACGGCGGTCTTGATCCTCATGCCGCTGACGAAGCAGATGTGGAAGTACTGATGCAACATGAGGGTTTGGAAGCAGGCGCTGAGGAACAGGACCGCGGTGTAGAAGTAGCCCTGCCAGTCCGGGGCCTTCTTGTCGTTCACAAAGTTGATGAGCAACCTGCGAAGGCGCAAGGACAGAGCCCAGAATGATGCGCACGTGCGGGGGAAAAAGTCCTTCGGCTTCAGCATTTTTATTTTCCCCCAAGCCGGGCGAGGAGAGCATTACTACTTCAATTTTTAAAAAAATATATTTTATTGACTTTTTACAGAGAGGAAGGGAGAGGGATAGAGAGTTATAAACATCAATGAGAGAGAAACATTGGATCAGCTGCCTCCTGCACACTCCCTACTGGGGATATGCCCGCAACCAAGGTACATGCCCTTGACCGGAATCGAACCTGGGACCCTTCAGTCCTCAGGCCGACACTCCATCCACTGAGCCAAACTGGTTAGGGCAGTACTTCAATTTTATAGGTTCAAAACCAAATCCCCGGTGGTGATCTGACTGGACAGGAGCTCAGGTATGACAGGGTGCCTCAGGCTTCCTGCACTGACTGCTCCAGCTCAGCACCCGTGAGTCACCCACAGGTGACCAAATAGAGAGCATAAGGGGACAGAGCAGGGAGGACTACAGAACAAATGTGTGGCCCCAAAGAGACAGCGGGAGGAGGAAGAGGAGGAGCAGGAGCAGGAGCAGGAGGAGGGGGAGTTGGAGGGGGGGAGGAGGAGGGGCAGAGCAGAGAGAGGTGACCTCCTTTCTGACTTTCTGGTTTGAGTTGCAGTTTTCATGGGATCTGGTGCTCTTCGCTGCCCAAGACAGTCCTCTCTCTTCCCCCATTTTGGCTTCAGGGGAACCTAGTAAGTAGTTTCTGTTACTTGCGATCAAAGTGGCCTTAATTAAGATGCTATTAAAGACAAGCGCCAAGCAAAGCAGGTAGACGGAGAGACTGGGCTGTAAAAGCCCCCTGGAGCAGCCCCCCGACCCTAAGGTGCCCCCTGACCCTAAGGGAGCGTTAGAAGGATGGGAAGAGTCACCCAGCTGGGAAGGAAGGGGTCTTACTTCAAGATCTCCGGGCCGGTAAACATCATAAGGTCGTGCAGGGCCTTGTAGAGGAAGCTCATGAGGAAGTAGGGCCCGAAGGTCTTGTACAGCACCTTGAACAGGGACGGCTCCCGCACCTTCTGGGGGGCCCTGACAATCAGAGCCTCGGCCTCCTCGTTCACATCCACCTTGGAGCCCTCTTTGGGCTTGGCAGGATCCTTGGAGGAGTACACGATCTTCACCGGCTGCCTGGAACACAAGGAGTGTGGAGCCATGTGGGGTCTGCCAGAGGCTATGCCCACCGACAGCATGGCGGCCAGAGAGCCCCACCCTTTGGGAGGCTCGGCCAGAGAGCCCCAGTTATCGCAAAGGCAGCTTATTAGCACGGTGGCTGTGAACATGGACTCAGGATCCTGGCTCGGCCACTGGCCAGCTGTGTGGCTGAGGCAAATCCTTAGTTTCCTCGTCTGTAAAATGCAGATTAAAGGAGGACCTATCTCCGAGGGCTGCTGTGAAAATGAAATGAGTTAATATGCGTGAAGGGCACAGCAAAGTGCCAGCCCCAGATTCAGTGCAATCGCTATCAGAATCCCAGCCGGCTTCTTTGTAGAAACTGACAAGCTAATACTAACATGTATATGGAATCTCAAGGGACCAAGAATAGCCAAAACAATCTTGAAAAAGTCAGAGGATTCATACTTCCCGATTTCAAAACTTACTATAGAACAACCATAATTAAGGCAGACCTAAGGATAATCATACATAGATCAATGGAACAGAAGTGAAATCCAGAAATAAACCCGAATGACTTTTGACAAGGGTTGCAAGACCATTCGATGGGAAAAGAATAGTCTTTTCAATAAATGGTGCTGTAAAACCAGTTATTACAGACAAAAGAATGCTGATTGCTTATTTCACATCATATAAAAAATTAACTTGAAATGGGTTAGAGACCTAAACACAGAGCTAACACTATAGAAATCTTAGAAGGTAATATAGGGGTCAATTTTCATGACTTCGGATTTAGCAATGGATTCTTAGATATAACACCAAAAGCACAAGCAACAAAAGAAAAAAATAAACTGAACTTCATTAAAATAAAAAATAGTACTTCAAAAGACACCATCAAGAAACTGAATCCTCACACAGTCCTTGAGAAGTAGATTTCATTAGGGAGGGGGGAAGCGAAAAGACAACCCATGGAATGGGAGAAAATATTTGCAAATCAAAAATCTGATAAAGGCCCTGGCCAGTTTTGCTCAGTGATTAGAACATAGGCATGTGCGGACCGAAGGGTCACAGATTCGATTCCGGTCAAGGGCAAGTACCTTGGCTGCAGGTTTCCCAGACCCAGTCGGGGTGCGTGTGGAAGGCAACCAATCCATGTGTCTCTTTCATGTTGATGTTTCTCTCTCTTCCCCCTTCCTTCCTCCCTTCCACTCAATCTGAAAATCAATGGGAAAAATATCCTCGGGTGAGGATTTTTTTTTAAGTCTGATAAAGGACTTGTAACTACAGCACATAACGAATTCTTCCAACTCACTAAGAAAAAGACAAGCCAATTTTTAAAAAAGGGGCAAAGAGCATATGCAAATTGCCAGTGAGCATACGAAATGTTGCTTAACATCATTAGTCATCAGGGAAATGCAACCCCAAACCACTGTGAGGTATTACTTCACAGCCAGGAGGATGGCTATCATGAGAAAGTCAGATAAAACAGTGTTTGCAAGGATGTGCAAAAATCGGAACCTTCACACATGCCCCTGTGGAGTCCTCTCTCATTCGGAAGAGGACACTGCAGAAATGGTGGAGCATCACGTGCAAGATTAGGCCCCAGGACACGCTGTGGCTTTCACCTTGTCATCTCTTAGGTCATTCACTCTGGGCAAAGCCGACTGCCATGTTGCGAGGGCACTCAATGAGCCTCCGGAAAGGCCCCCATGGTGAGACCTCGCCAGCAGCCAGCACTAACCTGCCAACCATGGGCAACCTGGAGCAGGTCCTGTGGCCCTAGCTGAGCCTGCAGAGGACTGTGGCCCTGGTTGCTGACTGCAACCTCATGAGAGACCCTGAGGCAGAACCACCCAGCTAGGCCGCTCCTGGATCCCTGACTCAGATAGTGAATGGACATTGTTCTTTTCAGCTGCTGGGTTTGGGGGTAATTTGCTATGCAGCAGCAGATACACCCCCCAGCTCCCATCCACCAAAATGCAGTGAAAACAACATCCTCAACTGGCTAAGCCTGGACTCCAAGCTTCATCCCCACCCAACCCTAATATTTACAACTTACAAACTTCTTCCACAGCATGAGTTCGCTGAATAGCATTTGATTTCAGGGGACTCTTTTTTTTTTTCTGAATGGATCCTTTTCCCCCCAGAACATTTTGTTTGCTTTTGTTGCTATATTTTATTTTTTTTAGTCTTTATTGTTGAAAGTATTAAGTATGTCCTTTTTTCCCCTCCCATTGACCCCTTCTAGTCTGACCCCGCCTCCTGCCCCAGGCCTTCACCACCCTATTGTCGGTGCCCATGGGTTATGCATATATGCATACAAGTTCTTTGGTTGATCTCTTCATTTCAGGGGACTCTTGCTTGTCACTTCTATGCCACATCTGCCCATCTGGACCATGGAGACCACAGCCTTCCCACCTGCCTTGGCCAGGTCCCACTCCGAACTGTGGGCCCTAGTCTAGGCTCTGTCAAGTCCTGGTCTTTCTCCTCTGTGCTCCCTGCCCCAGGAAAGGACCCGAAACATGGGACTCATCCCGGACCCCACCGCCCTCAGTCTCCTAGATCTGAGCAGGCCTGTGTCCTGTCCCTTCCACATCTGGGATGTATGTAGTCATCTGTCCACTCTTTCCATCTCCACAGCCCGAGCAAGTGACCACTGCCAGGGCCGCCTCGCCACTCCCCATTTCCTCCCGTTCTTGTTCCCTGACAACCAACTCCCTGTACAGCAGCCAGTGGGACCATCCTAAAAACTCATCATTCTCCTCCTCCGACCCCACCGACGACTTCCCGCTGCACCCAGAGTAAAAGTGAACTCTGTGTGAAGCTGCACAACTTCCTGTGGCTGCTGTAACAAGCTACCACCGACACGGTGGCTTACACAGCA